>NC_048905.1:14625172-14819393 GCF_011077185.1 Oxyura jamaicensis | reverse complement strand
TCTTTGTGTAGTGTATCACATGTGTAGTGATTCCTCCTGGATCTTTGCCTTTAGTGGCTGTGGACAGCAACACTGAACAGTTGGAGATGCCATTAGAGCATGGAGACATGGCTACTCCACGTGGCAGATGCATGTGTATCGCTGGAGTTTAGGAGCTGCAGTCCAAATCTCCCAGTTCAACACAGACACTAAATCAGAACTATGCTGGCTCCATTCATTTTCACTTCCACAGCTGAAGCATGACTTCTCAATCTCCATTACAGATCCCCAGCCTCCTTCTCCCAGAACTGTGCTACATAAGTTCTTTTATTTTTATTATTATTTTTTTATTTTTATTTTTATTTTTTATTTTTTATGACTATTTTCAGTTGAAATGTTGTTTTGGCTTCAATTTATTCCCACTAAACTGAATTTACATGTAATTGTTAATGCAATGCCTTAGCAAGAGACATGCTAAAACACCACCCTTTACTGTAAGAAATTCTTATGTTAGATGAATTGAATCTTTAAGGTTACTTTGCAATACATGCTATTTTTAAAAATAAGCCTTGGCTGGACGCAAGAAAACTGATTTTTTCACTAATTTCACACTGGTTTCTGATCACTGATTTGGAAGGTCCAGAATTCATTAACAGATTTGTCTTCAGGCATTACTGCAGTGATAGCAGCTTCCATCATTCAAGCATCCTATCAGCCACACAAATATGTTCGGGTAATAGGCATTGCCTACAAAAAAAAAAAAAGCATTTCAAAACAATGTGCCAAATGATCCCAGCTCCAAACAACTGGCAAACCTCGAGAACCCAGGTGTTGAACTCCCCATTTCTGTGTACAAGTAGGTACTTAAATGTGCACATCGCAGCAGTGCGTATGCAATAACCATCTGCTTGTACAATTACCCGTCCTTCCACTCCAAAGTGTAGTGTAGGTGCACAGGCACTAATGCTCTGACAAATGGCCTGTTCAACCTAGAAATCCACTAGGTATCGGATGATTATGTGAATATTTGCCCACATTCAAACGGGAAAATTGAGACACTAGGCACGCAGAAGACTGGGGGACAAGCCCAAATGACAAGTCCGGTAGCTTTAACTTGTGTTCTGTTCCAAAAAAGACAGTGAAGAGACTTCTTCCGCATTAACTCAGAGGTCATGAGATAGGGCTAACATGGTGTTGAATCTATTGAATTATGAGTGAGCATTTTTCATTGAAGAGATACAAAGATACACTGCTTAGTTGTTATGACACAAAACTGGAGCAAAAGAGATGGAATTTACTCTTGATTATGCTGCTGCTTCAAAGGATGACCTGAGGAGGGGTTATTTAACTTCTCTGAATCTGACCTTCACCCTTGCACCATTTGTGTCCTGCTAGTTCCTTTGTACAGCATTCTGTCCTCCATTAGAAGAAATGTAATCCAGAAAATAGGTATTATTATTAAAAATATATTGATGAATTATTTAACTTTTTTATTATTATTATTCCAGCAATCTCATGCAGTCTGAAAGAGGAATATTTTGCAAGGGGAATGAGGAACGGTAAAGATGCATCATGGCTGCTTTGTAGCGTGAAGACTTTCTTTGCTATATGCAATGATGAGTTAATGGCTAATATAACAAACACTAAGTCTGGAGAATGCCTCAACACTGAGTGTTCAGGTGCGGCAATGTTTTATTGCAGTTCATAAAAACAGGCAATAAAAGGCTTAAGAGTCATCACTGATCCTAACTACATAAACCTAATAATCAGTATGATAAACTATCATTTACATGAATAGGAAATTGAATGGATATTTCATTTCCTAGAGCCTTTGTTGCTCCCTTTCAATTGCACTGATGGCGCTATTCAGGGAAGTCAGCATGGTGCCTGTTTACAAGAGAACTTTGCAAAACAAAGACAGTCATGGTCAAAACTTTGTTGGTCAATTCAGTATATTTACATGGAAGACCTCAGAAGGAAAAAAAAAAAAAAAAAAAAAAAGATTCTGAAATAGCTCGTGGCATAGTTTAGCTGGAAGTGGTGAGTTAGGAGGGAATGATCTCACAGCTATCTAGATTCATGGTGGCCACAGAAGAAAGCATCTGGTTTTCAGAGAGGCTCAGACTTTCCTTATCCAGGCAAAAACACCATTGCAAAACTCCCTTAGCAAAATGGAACATGACAAAGTGTCCTGCATGCAAAAAAAACAGTGTCATCTATGTCAGACTCCAGAGAAATCAGGCACCAACTCCTTACTCTCAGTCGGAGTGCAGAATGTGCCATGCCAACATCCGACAGTGCATTTCAGATGTAGGTGTCACGTACCGGCTGAGTAGCTCTCAGATTTTTCTTCTTCTTTTTAAATAAGGGAATGGAGTTGCTCTGGATAGACAGTGAAGCAACTGAAAGCACAACTGGGACCAATGCTTTTAAGGCGTCCTTCCTACACCATAACTTTTCACAGTTCAGTTGCTAAATTACACATTATAAAAATAAGTAAGTGCAATCGAGAGACTGTGTTAATCTCAGAAGTTTAAACATCACCCTGTAATGACTGCTTTATATTGGCCTGTAGTAAACTACTTTATGGGGCATGCAGGAGATTTATCCGCACGCGTACGTTAAATACTCCTGGGAATTTTCTCACACAGAGAAATGAGGACTGACACAAACCCAAATACGTACAAAACATTGCCGTCATTCACACTGCAACAGGAATGCCACCCAGTAAGAAAAAACTTTTACAACACCTAAACGAGATAAGAACCGAGAGCCAGCAGGGCAGTAAGATGTTGCTTTTGGAAGTGCAGAATTTCCTACCCTGACAATCAGTGCAGGTTCTGGAAACGTCACAAAAAACAACCGTCTCCTTGCAAGGAAATGAGAACTTAGGCACTGCCTATAAATAGATTATAAAGAAACATGGGTGGTTTGCAGACTAGTTTATCAAAGCCAAGAGAATTTAGAGCCAAATTAGGCTCTTGCACATAAAAATTTCCTGGAATTTAGGGTGAGTTCATATGTGAGCACTTGCCCAGGCAGTCTGGGACTGACAGACTGCACTCAACTGCCTTTAGCAATTTCTCTCTCTAGTAATACAGAAGCTCCAGCCAGGCTGACTCAGAGATCCCAGGTGAAAAGAATTTTAAATAAAGTAAACATGATGGTAAAGAAGTTGCAGACATGGTAACACTTTTTTTTTTTTTTTTTTCCTTTTTAATAACCTGATTTCAGAATAGTACTGCAGCTAAGCAAGAGTGAGTGAACCTAAAATCCATCGCTACCCAAAGAGTCAGATTTTCTCAGGGGAGAAAATACAGTGCCATACAAGACAAATGTAAGCATACCCCACAAAGCACTACACGAAGTCCTTTGTACAAGAGCATCCCTTCCCATAAAACACAAGCAGAAAACTAAAGATAACTCTTAATCCTTCAGTGTTATCATTAATAAAGTATCATTCACCCACTTGTCTGCAAGCTGTCTTCTCCCACCGACTGCTTCTTCTCACAACAATGCTTTATTTCTGGCTCAGAAGACCAACAATAGGCTCTCCCCTGAGCTCGCGGCAGCATCTCCATGATCACCTGGCAGGAGGCAGCATAACAATAATTTGACAGGCACCTTCCCAAGGAGACTCAGCATATCAGTCATGCTGCTGACACTGCACCCTGAGGAGCTTGTCCAGGCTACAGAAGATTTCTAGGTACGGGTAGCTGCTATTAGTGCACCATCCAAAAGATACCCATCGGTGTAAGTCCGTTTGAGTAAATGCAAGGCAAAAAAAAGGCAATCAGTAAAGGGGACTGAAGTCCTATTTCTAGTCCATGAACAAATCCATCAACAGTCATCTAAAAGGAAACAGAACTGGAAAAATAATTGAGCGTTATCTTTTTTATGATGTGCAGAGTCTTTCTTTCCAGCAAAATAAAAAAGATATTACTCTCCAGATTTCTACTTGGAAGCATTATTACATATATTTAAAAAAAAAAAAAAAAGGAAAGGGGAAAAAAAGCATTTTCACCACAGAACTTTCAAAGGGTGCACTGTTGTTAGGTATGCCCCAAAATGACCAACTGTTAGCAACCAGAATAGCACAAATTACCCCAGTCTGACTGCTCTGGCTTAACAAATTTCTATTAACTAAGGCCCTTATGAATAAATAAATAGACTAAAAATAGACTCTGCTATTCTATCTAATATGGCACTGAAAAAAGTAAGAGATTGAGTCATTCCTTCCCTTCATACAGTGCCATGCAACAAACAGCCATCAATTTATCGTCAATCTATGAACTTTGCTTAGACCACTGTTGTTTGAGGAACTGTCAGTGAAGGAAGGAAGACAAATTCTCTCCTCTTTTCCTAAGTGAGAAAGATGAGGGTTTGCAAGCGTCCATGTAACACGCTTTGTTTTAAGCTGCTAAATGAAAGTCCTGAGCTCTGTACAGTGACTCATTTCTGGAGCTTGGCACGCTGGAATGCTCTGACTTACAGGCAAAGGGGAGCTGGCTTTGATTGAGGTTTCTGCTATCTTTTAAGTATGTTCAAGGTTCCTGGCAGTTTAACTGGTCTATTCTTAAAGATAATGAATCCCTTATGAGACAGAAAGGCTGAACAATCATACACTTCAGACTAGCTCGATCTATATAGTACCAAGAATAACTTCCAGGGCAGGTGATAGCAAGCATATGATAAGGAAAATTTCCAGAAGAAAGCTGAAAAAACAGAATTATGGGAAACGGACTGAACTGCTGGTTTTATGGACATAGCTCTATCCCTGCACCCAAGCAATAAAACTAAAATGAACTCCCTCCAAGTTAAAAATACCCAATAAAACTCAATAGGTAAGATAATTATTCTAACTCAGAGAAAGGACAGGTCACCAGTTCTCACACAGCCTGCCTTGCTGACACCAAATTTTAAGACCTCTTTCAATTCATCTGATTTTTCTAAGGCTACACTTTTCTCTGATGTGGATTTATAACATTGGCCAAGCTCTGTGCCAAATAAAACCATAAAGACCAACTGAAATGTAAGCAGCGCTGCCTCAAACAGCCTCTCCTATGGTGTCACAGCTCCCCCAGGGGACCAGGCTGGTTGTCCATTCGGTATCTTGCCCCCCATTTTTTTTTTAAACTCTTAAAAGTCTCATGACTTGTAGATCTCACTACTGTGGGGATTGCTTTTCTGTATGTTTATTCTTTCTTGTGGCAACAGTCGCTTACTCCATGGAAAAGATAAACAATTAGCTTTTAAAAAAAGTTTAACGTTTCTGGTAATTAATCAAGCAAGGCTTGTCATAAAATAAACTATGAAGTTATTTATTTATTTAGTATTAGTCAAGAATACCAATATTTCAGAGTTGGGAGAACGACATTGTTTCCTCCATGCAAGGCAGGAAAGCCATAGGATGCAAACCTTGAAGTTAACAGTGCAAATGCAACACGGAAGAAATCAAAAAAGGGGGGGGGGGGTGTCATGTCTCACCCCCCCCAGAAAAAACAGTCCAATTACATTAATAATAGATAATAGCACATGATTAACATGTTGTCTGTTGAACAGCACGGCCCCTAACCCGTTCTCTTGAAATTCTCCAACAGAACACATTGAAGTCCAACTGTAACCAACAATACAAGGAAAACAACAGAAAGCAGAAGACCTTTTAAGTGCAGTAGAACACAAAAAATACCCTTAAGGTGAGCTGTTGCAATTAAACACCTTTCTTTAAACAAGTCTTGGAAGATATCATTAGTCCTTGACTAAAGTAAACCTTCTTGTGACTTCTAATGGAATCTGAGACTGATTTATAACCACTGTGTTTTTTTGTTTTTTTTTTTTCTGTCGAGATAGGAAATGTACATTCAATGTAGCTTTAAGTAAGGCCTTCAAATTGTATTCTGACAAAATACATCAGTCTTGAGTGAATCATCTGTAAGAGTGACCATAGCTCGGTGATGTAACCCACAATCAACATTCTCAAGTTGCTAATATGATGCCACCAGTAACTGTTTTCTAACTTACATTCAGGTACCTCCCCTTCATAATGGGATTTGCATCTCTTAAAAAGTGCTGGAAACAAGTTGCAGTTTCACAAAGGACAGGCATCACAAAGTATGTCATTTAGGAATCTGCAGCGGTCTAAATAATTATGTTTTCCCCAAACAGCCAAAACAAGGTAACTGGGGAAAGCAGCAGTATAAGTAACACCACAAGATCATTTCATCTTCTTCTAATCACCTGACACGCTAAAATTATCATGTAATTCTACATTCTCCAAGTCAACAGAAAAGCTACTACAACTGTTAAATCCTGGTTAACCGGAAGGTTTATCCCACAAAGAGATGGGTAGTTAAGACATTATCTACTTTAGATTATATTAATTGTATAGCCAAGGGATACTGTGCCAATGATAATATATATATATGTAATTTGAACGCTTGAGATGGTTTCCACTGAGTGATGTTTTTTATTCCCGATGCTCTTCTTCAGTGATTTGATGTTGTAGCTTGGGTTTATTAGGGTTGTGTTCAATCAACCAGTCAGCAAGCCAAGTCTGTATGTGTAACAAAGAAAAATTAAACATACATTTTCAGTTTTGTTGTTCTTTTCTTTTTTTCCATACATAGTGTATGGTATACTATTTAGAGCCTTATTTGAAGCCTCTGATGCACTCTCCTACTGTGTTGCAAAATGAAGACCTTTCAGAAAAAAAAATGAGCATACAAATAGCCTGATTTTTCTAGATGTTCTTTTAAATCTTCACAGTTCGCATTGCTTTTGAGTAACTCATGCTGATCTTTAGAGGACAACTCCTGGAAATGTCTGTCTTTGTGTATAAGAATATTTTGGCCATACTTCAAATAAACTGAACTCTGCTTTGGAATGAAGCTGTACAATATGTACGAAAGTGTTTAAAATATTATTTCTAGCAACACTTACAGATAGCCTATCTAGTAATGAGTCATTAACAGTGCCAGTCTTCTACACTGAAATCACCTTATAATGCCTTAAACTTAAAAACAAAACATGGTGCCTTTTGGAAATTCATCTTGTATGTTTTCCAGCAAATTGTACTTAAGTAAGAATGTGAGAGGTAGGAATGTCTTGAGTCCTAGCTTAATCTGCCAATGTCTTGGCCTGGCCTTAGGCAAAGTAACCTCTGCTTCAATTTCTCCACTTGTAAAGAGAAGATTTAACACATCCTTATTTACTTCACAGGGCCGTCAACGATTTGTTTCTGGAATGCTATGTAAAAAAAGATAACATATCATGATGTGAAAGAATTGATAGAAGAGTAGACCAGTAAGGTAAGCCACACGCTCCTTTAATTACCAGTTACAAAAAATATAGGGTTAAAAAATATGCTAGAAAACTGTGCTCAAAATGCAGAGATTAATCAGAAACAAACAGATTTAGAGAAATGTGACCTACAAGGTAAGATAGAAAAAATAAGAGTTTTTTTTTTTTTTTTTTTTTAATATAATAAAGAAATAATTTTTGGAAAAAAAAAAAAAGTTGGTGACACACTGCAATTATGCAATAGATTGCTAAGGAAAAAAAAAAAAAAAAAGAGGAGATATTAAATTGGACGCAATGTCCTCTGGGGCTAGTAAAACAAAACAAAAATTGTCATGGGTTTAAAACGAGAGCAGAGGAGATTTAGGCTAACTTTTAGTGAAAGATTTTCAACTAAGTGTAATTAAGCACTGAAATAGATTGCCTAGGGAGACAGTAGATTCTCCATCATTTGGAGAGCTAAAGAACAGGCCAGACAAACATTAGTTAGGAATGGTTCCATACAATTGGTTGGGCCCTTCGGCAAAGGGGTGGATGAAATGACTACTTCAGGAACCTTCCATCTCTATTTTCTAGATTTCTATGCTAACGGTGCCAGACATACAGACAAAGTGAACAGATTACAAAACTGGAACAATCAGAGTACATTTAATCTGACCTCACGTATATTACACAGGCCAGAGAAACACCTCTGAATTATTTTTAAGGCTTCTTTCTTTTTCCCTGCAGCATCTTTCAGAAAAATGCAATGTTGATTAGAAAACTGATGTTGTAGAATCCATCATAGCTGCCAGTAAATTGTCACAGTGATTAATTATCTGTATTCTTAAAGAAGTACTGGTGTGAATTACTTGAACTTTAAGAATACTACCAATAAAAAAAGAAAACTAACAAACAAACCCCCACATTTTCCCAGATGAAAGAAAGCCAATTTCTGTAGGGCCTGAAAAGAAAAATCCAAGAAATGAACTCTAGTCTTTCCGCTAAGAACTGCAATTGGTATGAAATTCTTGGTTAAAAGGAATAACTTGTGAAAGAAGCGCAAGATGCAACAACTTGCTAAATAGAAAGGGTTAAGTTGACAGAATTTTCCATAGGTCAGTTTGATTATTCAAGATAGGTTTAACTCAGAAGAATCATAGTCAGTTTTCCTGGTGGAACAGGCCAAATATATCTTATCAATGCCATATAGTCAAGATAATTGTTTATCCTAAAGAAGGATGAAGTTAATATTATTAAATAAAACATAACGATGACAAAATATGGGCAGTTTGCTAAGCACTCTACATTGTTTTACTCAACCACATAAATATTACCAGTGTGATTAGCATCTAATCTTACCTAGAATCTATTATTAGAGCTATTTCATTTCAAATTCACCTCAGCAACATTAAACAAAATAAAAAATGTGTATTTAGCATCCTATGATAGCACTTGTTTGCCTTTCCAGATGTCTGTAACTATGTGTTAGCAACAGTTTTACAGAAGTCACCTAAAACTGTCATTTGTCAAAGCTGATTTCATTCAGACCCGGCCCTCATTTCATCTGTTAACAAGCAAATCGACTTATTGAAAGGCAAACGTTATTTGGCTACCTCATTAGCAGGTAGCTAAAGGAGCACAGCTCTTTAACAGATGAGGGATTATCCTACTAAGGAGACCAGGAATTCTAACACACAACATGATGCTGATATACTGTACGTACCATCGGATCTGCTGGCTTCTCTTTACAAAGTGCAGTGAGCCCTGCTAGTAAGGTAGGATTTACATAAAGGTTCAAGTAATCCCTAGCTCTCTGCCCAGCTGGAATTGGCTCCAAGATCACTGTAAAGAGTAACCACAGGTATTTGACAGCAGTTTGTAGAATGATTAAAAAAGGCATTCTTTAAACAGTAGTTAATAGGTAAGCAGAGACTCATATAAGTTAATAATACACAATGGTTGGTAGAGCTTCTCACACAGCCAACTCTAAAGGAACTACTTAAATCCCTTTAAAATGTCCCTGAGGTAATCTCGCTAATTATAGCCAATTATGAAAGGAGAGGAACTTGGATCATCTGGGGAAACACCTATATCCTTGAAGATTCATTGGGGGTAGGAGAGAAACAATATATCCCATGTTTAGTGCTTCCTTCTTGCAGTCTGAAAGCTCTAAATGTCGCATTAAGTCTAGCTTTGTCATCAAGATGAAGGAAAGAGTCATGGTTTACACTAGGTATGGTCTGTAGGGAAGTGTAACAACTTTTATGACACTACAGGATCCAGCTGACAGAACAGACACTCTTCTAGTCAGTTTCCCTTGACAGAAAGATGCAAAGACCAAAATCATCTTTCAAATGTTACAAACAAGAGATCATCTCGCAGCCTGTCCAGGTGCTATGGCCCATTTCTTTGGCACTTAACTCTGGAATTGCACTGTAATGTGAGCATTCAGCTACTGTTGAACAGGAATTACTCATCCTGAGCCCAAGGGAGTCAGTCTTCTGGAGCCAACAGGAGTCCCTGGGCTGACAGTGCCAGAAAAACATGCTGGAGTATAACAGCTTCCCATTTCCTCTCATTTACCAGCCTTATTTGCTCCAATTCCCAAAATACAGAGTTTGAAAAGTAGAGGCAGTCTCTGTAACTGTAATAGCTCTTCAGATTGATTTTGGTATGCACTTTGTAGCAGCGAATATCAACTTAAAGAGATACATATTTGCACTAAGCAAATCTTAGCCCTTCTAAATCGGATTATATTTAGAGTCTGAAGAGAGACAATCAACAACTGAGGAGAGTGCTATCCTCCCCAAACACTGGCAATATATTGTTTGCACCATTTTACCTTCTGGAAACATGAATCGAATTTCTCTTTCTGCTGAGAAAACGTTGAGACTGCCATGAAGGGCATTCCTCAGATCATCAGTCCCATAGATTGCTCTTAAACTAAAAGCAAGAGAAAGAACTGTTTGGTAGGCAGCTGAAAATCTCTTTCAGCTCTCAACAGTCTCAGGGTATAAAAGCAACATACATGGACTAGTTAACAAAGCAGTGGTTTGATTTTGTTTTTTAAACAAACTAAGCAGCACCCTAAAATTTGTGTTCATGCACACAGTATTCTTGGAAAAAGGGGTTAACTGTACCTACTCAAAAAAAAAGGGTGAAAAGTTAATTTACACATAATTTAAGAAGATAACAGGCCGTTCTAAATCTGCATCTCAGCTGAAAGAGGCAGAAAAGAAGAGGGGGAGACAGAAATTCTGGTCTCATTTAAGAGAATGAGAAAAGCCTCCTGACTTTGTCACGGCAAATCAGTGAGTTACCTGTGAGGGTGAGTCCTCCTAGCTTTTATGCTGTTTGCTGGTCCAAGCAATTCCTTCCAGTATGAGACTGCACAATGTCTGGCAAGAACCATAGCAACTAACGGTCCAGAGCTCATATAGGCTGTTAAATTAGGAAAAAACATTTTTCCATATTGTTCTGCATAAAAGTTGCTACATTGCTCTGGGCTTAACTGGAGCTTCCGTTTCTAAAAAATAAGTGTAAAATAAAAGAGAATTAAAAATTAAATCTTGCTAAATTAAGATAGCTTACTACCACAGATACCATGCAGTTCTCTGGTGCAGTCACATTTTCAAGTGCAGGCCTAACAGACACAGAATAACTTCCCAGCCTAATCGATTCTCCCAGACCTGATCCTCTTTGAGACACAGAGCAACAAAAAGCAAGAGGTTTCCGTGTTAATTAAGCAGACAAACACGCCATTTGAGTAAGATGTGATATCAGTGTACACAAACTAGAGCATTTAAAACTGCTGAATGACTTCAAGCACAGTCAGGGCACCGTATAGATAAAGTGAAAAGCATTAGAACAACAGTATTTAATTATTCAGCTGTCCCACAATAATGTTCTACTTTTATATAGATTTCAATCCACAACGTTAATTATGCAATTGTTCTGTTTTTCATTCTTAGGCTTTCCAGTTTTCACCTTCTGGTTTTTCAATAGCTGCCTAGCCTGCAGGTAGCCAGGATTAGGACAAGTTCAGTAGGTTATCCATCAGGGCAGTCACAAAAAGAGAAATAAATGTATTTAAAAGTGCCTTTAAAAAATGTGTAGGAAAAGGAGACATTTTAAAAAAATGAAATATTAATCATTTTAAGGGGAAAAAATATATGATATAAAGAGATAGGTAGATAAAGTTGTATCTAGAAGCCCTGTCGCTGCTCAACCAGAGCAAAGTGCTATGACCTAGGGTGCTACCGCCCCAGCACGAGGAGGAAGAGGAGGAGGAGGACAGCGGCACCCAGCGGCCGCCCCTCTGGGTAACCTGGAGGAATGTTTTTTGCCTTGTTATGATCTGTTTCTGGACGAAAGTTTAAATGACTTCCTGCCAGGCACGGAGCTGCAGTACTGGCTGCTCCTTGCCGCAGATCCTGACATATCCCTTGCTTCAAAGTGATCAAGTGATTCTGGCTTATTTTAATACATTTTTTTTCATCTGCTCTTACAAAGAGAGTGTATGAGGAGCTCCCTAAAAGAGGGCCTAGAGAATACGTTTCCTTGCCAGCTAAAGGCAAATTTTTCCCTCAATACAATCTCTGCTGAAAATCACACCTTAGAGTCTTTCCAAGTAGCAGAAGGGTTGCAGCAATGCTCTAGGCAACATTCCCATGACCACTGTGTCAGATCCAAATTTAAAAAGAACTCAGCAAGGCCTATTTAAATGAAACATTTGTTATGAATTTAAACATTCACAAAGCCTATTTACAAAACCAAAAAACAAAACCAAAAAGAAATCAACGCTGGAAACCAAAAAACATGTCAGACCACAATTGGACACCTACCCAGGTCAATTAATTCTGGAAGAACTCACTTGGCAAATGGGTACAAGAAACACTGTGCTGCTGGAAAGAAGACACTCTCCAAAGAGTTACTTTGGAGAGTCCACTTATATGCTACATATGTTTGCTAAATCCCAGTTTATTAACAAAGTCTGTGTTTTCCTGCGGTCAGCAAAAATTGTTGATCTGGCAGTTGCAGCTAATGGCATGAAAAAGACAAATGCTTTCTGGACACATGAGCTTTTAGTTACTGTCTTGATGGCTGAAAGTTAAGACAGATACTGTTCTGACTTATAAACTGCAGTTATTTTTTCTGGAACACAGTCTGTTACCTGAACGATCAAAAATCCTGATCTGAGAATGACATCCTCTATTTCTTCCTCTTTATCAACAACATCTGGTTTGATGAGGGCCAGGGTTCTTTCCACAAAAATCTGAGGTTCAGGCATTAACATCTGCATCTTCGCTTCTAAGTCAGAACTCAAATGCTTCTTTTGTACTGCAATGACATAAGTTCATGATATTTGGGGTTTCTCTACCATTCAGAGGCCTGCAGTGACACTTGTGGTGCACTCTAGGAACAAAGCAAGTCATCTCCATTTCAGAGCATCCACGTGAGATTTTCCCTGGACTAGTGAGCACCCTGTAATTCACATTTCCATTTTCAGTAGAGTAACGTTTTGTAGAAAATAAGCCAAAATTAAATGTTAGGCAATCATGAAATATAAATTACTCTTAAATGTCACTAACTCAGGCAACTTTATATAGACTGTACTACGTGCGTGAAGAGCCAGGCCCGTTGCAGTACCCCAATATCCTCCATCTAAAACCTGTGTTCCACCAAACCCCAAATCTGTATTCTTACGCATGAAGAACGCTCTGTGGGATTTATTACCTGGACCTGATCCATCTGCAAGCTGCGGAGTATTTCCCAATTGCTATTTAATTCTTGTATTTATGGACTCGAGACAAAGTGCCAGTTTTCTAACTGATTGGATCAGCCCATTAGCATGCTATTAGCGTACCAAACTGCTCTGTGACTACTGGAAGCGGTGCGGACGGGTTTCCTAGGAACTGTGACCACTTTCCTTCTTTTCACCCCACCCGGTCGGGGTGATATTTTGCTAGGAACAACCCCAGACCCCCCGCGAGGGGGCTGCCAGCACAGACCCACCGGGGCTGAGGAAACCGCGCTGAAACCCCCCGCGCGCGGAGAGCCTGGAACCGCAGCTCCCTGCCGCGGCAGCCCCAAGGATCTGAAGCGAGGAAGCGGCTCCTTCGCCCCCACACCCCGCGGGGCCGGCAGCTCGGTCCCCTCCGGCCCCGGGGCGGCCGGGCCCGCCGCCATGCCACGCACCTTCCCGCTGCGCCGCCGTTGCTAGGCGACGGCTCCGCCCGGCTCGGCCACAAGATGGCCTCCGCGCCCCAGCGCCGGGCGGGCCCCGCTGCCTGCGTGCGCGGGGGGGGCTCCGAAATGGCGGCCGGGCAGCGCCGCCGCCCAGGGGCCGCCGCCCAAGGCTCGCCTCGGAGCCCGCGTTTGACCCCTTTCTGAGCGCTTCGTGTAATAAATAGGGGAATAGGGAAGGGGTGGTGGATGCGGGTGCGAGTTTCGGGGCCCGTTGTGCTTTTTGTTGTTGTTTCGCCCAGACAAAGCCCGGGTTTTACCTCACGCTCGGGACCGCCCCGGGAGCCGTGAGCTCGCAGCGAGCTGACACTCATCAGCAGAGGGAAGGCGATTTGTTAGAGCTGATGGGTTTGAAAAGGGAACGAGCGTTTCAGCGCGCAAGCGCTCTGCAGGTTATTTAACTCGGTGTTTGTCCTGGCGGCGCGCACGGCACTCCCTCGTTATTTCCCTGTCGGATCTCCTTTTCAAATACAGTTTCCATCCAGCGCTACTTTTATCACAGACGTCACGAGGAAAGACCAGTCTCCCCGTTCTGACTGAAGGCGCACGCCGGGCCGGGCCACGCGTCCTGGGGCTTCCCCGAGCCTCGTCCCCCGGTTTCACCTCAGCGCCCCGGCGGGCCCGGCCGCCGCCGCCGCCCCGCTTACCCCCCCCCCCCCCCCGGGGCCTGGCCCGCTATCGGGGCGTGCACCGGCCGGCAGCGCCGATAACGCCCGCGGCTCCTCTCCCGTGGGCCTCCGCCGCCCTTATCGAAAATGGTGGGAGCCCAGGAGATGGCTGTCACCTCCAGCAGGAGCTGCCCCTTTCCCTTCAGGAGCTCCTGAGGTGAGACTGGGCCAACACCTACGTATGCAGGCATCGTTTTTTAACGAAGTCTGGCTGAAAGGTGACACGAGAAAAGGCAAAAAGGCATAAATGCTGGCATTGCGTGCCCCTGGTTAGCAGAAGAAATGTAAGTGTACTGCAAAAGCTGGTTTTAGTGTAAGAAAGACACACCGTGCCTTACTTTTCACGTGTAAATAATGTAAAAATAGAAATGAGAAATAAATCACACCATTTCTTTGCAGCCAGCTTGAAGCATGTTTTAAAAATCAAAGATTGAAATTGTTTTTATTCTCATAACTTGAACAACAAAGGCTCCAAGAAACTAAAACGCACAAGACTTGATCAGACATGGACTTTCCTTCATTAATACAGGCATATGATGTTTGTTTCCCTGACAGAGATTGCTTATCCAACAGTTAATCTGAATACATCATAAGCACAGCAACAACTCAGATAATGGAGAAACACGTTTTATGAGAAATAGGCTGTTAGAAAGATTTGCAAGTTCATCTGCTTTTTCATTTAGTTCAGTTAGTGAGGAAGTCTTTTTTTTCCAAAGTAAAAGAGTATGTCTGACAGCCCGACTTTAGATTTAGCAGCTCAAACGCCTCCTGAGCTGCACTGAATACTTCAGATTATTACATAAGAAATGTTGAATTTAATATCCTTGTAAAACACTAACTTTCTTGCAATTTCCTTTTTGTGTGCATTTTTGCCAGTTGCACAAGTTAGAGAAAAATATATGTATCCTTCTGTGCACCCTTATATGCTGAAGCTTCCCACAAGCAGCGTCCTGTGCACTTCGCTCCTTCCCCCATCTTTCTGTGTCAGAATTTCTCCTCCTTGCTGTTTCCAGAAGCATTTCTGGAGGGCGGAGATTGTCTAATTTTAGCATCTCAGAGAATCCTCTGCTCTCCAATGAGCAGGCTGCTGCATCTAAAGCTGCAGCCAATTACCCCGGGTTTCCTCCCGCTACACTTCCCACGACAGTTTAATAATGCAGCCTTACACATTTAAAGTGGCCCCATATGTTAAGAGAATAAGATTATGTGTTCCCTAACAAAGATGTGTCTTCTTACAGAGAGAACATCTCAAAGGTTTCTCCAAAATCCTTGGATTCTATAAACCCAACTTTACAACTGTCTTAATGTCATTACTGTATGTGTATTATCTTTATAGTGCTTGAAGAGATATTTCAGATAACTAAAAGGCTGGTCTAAAGCGTTTTCCCTAACTTCTGTAGGCCAGGAATGTGATTTTGAGTTAAAAGAGAGAATCAAACAAAGAGTAAAATTTTAATTACGATGTAATGAACCATTACAGTTCTTAATACTTCTCCAGGCATAGCTTTGCTGCTGTATCTTATCTGTTAAGCGGTTTAACAAGCCTTGGTTGTCTTATTTTTAGCTGGCACGGAATATAATAACACTGAAAGATTGGGGCTGCAGGTGTATTTTCACTCTAGTAACAAAGATATGTAACTTTTTAAGTGAAAAAATACTGTTTCAGAACTTTGTACTCTAATATTGTAAGAAGGTGGACAAAATAATTACTTGTGGATTGTTAGTTTTTAACAAGAAAAACAGAATGATGTAAAATTGTATTGGATAACACAATAAAAGCTAGAGTACTGAGTGGTTGCACTGATTAAAAATGAAACTTGCACATATTTTAGCTTTACATGCATTCTGATGTCAAACAGAAAAAAAATAATAAAAATTTACTAGCTGTACATTTGCTGTATACACAACTTTCACCCCCCCACTGACTTTTTTGCTTCTGTCTCTCACGATAAAGTCTGCCATACCTACCCAGAGCAGCAGCTTACCTTCAGCACCTGCTTCATCCATGCTTGCTTGTGCAGTGTAAAGCGTTTCTGACGGAAATCCTGTGATCAAGCTAACTTCCCCTCCTGCAAGCCTGCTCCCTCCTCCATTTCTGCCTTCTTACAGCTAAACCATTCTACTTGTGCAGCTTATCTGCATGCCTGCAATCCTAGCTAGCTTTTTATTGCTGCTGACTAACCCATTTCAAGCCTTTCTTTCTGCTTTCCTCTATTTGCTATCTCACAATTTTCTTTAAAGATAAAATTAAGAAAATATTCTCATGATGCTTCCTCTTTCTACAAATCTCTAAGTGATAACAAACATCTTATCTAAATGTCCTCCATAACTCCATCACTTGCCCTATTGACCTCATCCTATTTAATTTCCTGATCACCCTCACATTCGCTCTTTCATTTGTTCACACCTTCAGTCATTTGCTCTGCTCTGACCGCCCAGCACCCACACAGATACGCTTGTCTCTTTCACATACAAGGTAAAAATTAAACATCCTTCAGTAGAAGTGCTTCTCCTCACCTCACTTTTAAAAGTCTTCCAACCACATCTCTTGTCTGGTTCTACCCTAAATCCACTTCAAAAACAGTTTTGCTTCCTCTAGTCATCTGAAAGTTTCTCAACAGATCTTAAACTGATCTCTTGGTCGTCGGTCACTTTTAGCACAGCTAATTATCCACCTATCTTAGCTTTTGCAATTATTCTTGCCATTGCTGCTTCCCCAAATGCTGTTTCAACTTGGCACATCAGTAGGTTCCTCTTGTGTTTTTTTCCCCTCTTCTGCAAGAGCACTGATGAGCTCTGATCTCAAGTCTCTCCTCCCTTTCCTTCTCTGACAGCCTCGTACTACTGCCTCCTTTCAAACCTAAGCTGTCTCGGTAATGACCGTGCGCTAGACAAACGATCTGACTGAATACAACCACTTTTTTACTGAGTTATTTTACAGCCAGCTGTGCAAAGGAGGGGGTGGAACCTCACTACCAGGAATGTGAGGTTCAAGCTCAGATTGATCTAAACTGCCGTGGAGATGTAAATCAAGGTAGGGAGATGTAAATCTGTGATTTATTGATGTGGCTGGGACTCTTGCACAGGTTCTTCTAATCTCCTTTATCGCCGACATCCTTTTCTCTGGCCTCAACAAATAAATCATCCATTTCCATTCAGAAAGCTTCTTCAATACATTTTTTTTGGTTAATCTGTTTATGCTAGTTCTCCACATCTTTTCAAAGCAAGTCTTTTCTATCACACACAAAACTGTTAGAGTTCAATTGCAAGCCCATTCACGCATCGATCCCGTCCTACTTACCTTTTGTTCCACAAAGCATGGCTCCTATATATAAGCCAGCCAACGCAATTGAATTCTACTAATGCATTTTCAAATAAAGACCTTCCTGCTTTGTCCCATGTTGTTGCTCAGGATGAGCTCATGTTGAACACCTGTAGAGGCTAGCATTGGCATTGATTTACCATTTTCTATAAAGCTCCTCCCTGTTTGAACATAGGCATTGCCTAGAGATGCTGCATATAGATATTAGGCCTCCACACAACCTTTCAGAGCACAACCTCTTCTCTCTCTCGTTCTACATGATGTGTAACATCATATCGCCTCGGGTGATTGAGACCACTAAGCTCTGGGATTAAGTACTCAGTACAATACTATC
Source organism: Oxyura jamaicensis (assembly GCF_011077185.1). NCBI lineage: Eukaryota > Metazoa > Chordata > Aves > Anseriformes > Anatidae > Oxyura > Oxyura jamaicensis. The sequence continues at coordinate 14,801,566 of NC_048905.1, read as the reverse complement.
CACAATGAATAACTATAAGAAGAATCTAATAGCAATATTATTATTATATGCAAATGGCAAGAGACGAGCAGTTAAATAAGGTGCTTTTTAAAGTTATATTGTAAATACTTGCTTAAATGCATCTTCATCTTATTTCAATGTAGCGTAAGGCATCCTTTTTGCTGTTTATTCTGACCACTTACTTTCAACAATTATGTTAAAATCAACGGGGCTACTTGCATAGTTATCATTATTATTACATCTATTTTTTTATATTGTGCTTAAGAACTAACTTGCGGGTGGTATTTTGCGTATAGTAGGCCACCTGTGACCTGAATGAGATGCTTATCATCAATTTATACAAGATAGACAGAGTCTTGGGAAAAGGGATCAATTACATCAGGATTTTCAGACCAGTGAATGTTTTTTTGCTTGTTTGTTTGTCTGTAAGAGGGAAACTATACAAATCAATGCAACGGAAGTAAAAAGGAAATAGGATGAAGAAGAAAGGAAAGGAAGCAATGAGGACGGGTATGGCACAAAACTCCTATGAGCAGACAGCAAGGGCAGGGCTTGGAGTAAACAAGTTTGGTAGAATGGCAAAGTTAGGCCCAATTTCAGAAGTTCATACACAAGTAAAATTCAATTGAACTTCAGTCAACACCATTAACAACAACAGTAATTACAGGATTAACAAAATAGCAAGCAGAATGCTAGTTTTTTTCTCAGCAGTAAATGTGTCATGTAAGGATTACTGCCCAACAAGCTGTGTGTCTATTTTATATTGATTAACCACAGGCTTTGAGTGTGGAGCGAAAGGCAAGACTAAAACCCAGGTTCCAGATGAACTATTTTAAATAACCTGTGTCATGATGGGGCCTGGTGAGAAAAATATTACTCATTAACAGCTCATAGTATCATCTCTCTCAGTCTTCAATGCGTATATATGCAAAGAGCGGCTCTGTTAGTCATGCAAGTCTTCGGTTTCCAAACCAGATATACAACCACGTTGTTATCCTCTTGTTGGATATGGGACATAAAAAGCAGCAAACATTAAAACGGGGCAACTGGGAATCACAGATAAGACTTGGCAGTTGGGAACTGCTACGTAGGATTGCCAAACTGAGAGATTGAGATGGACCTAACCAGAAGAAACGGGCTGCTAGAAAAGAGAACTGATTTAAAGAAGCACTGTTAAGCAGGAAAAGGATAATGTGCCAAAATATCAGTGCAAGAGCTATGAAAGCAAAGATGAAACAAGTTCAGCAAAGTAAGAAAGAAAACTGAAAAAGAGAGAAGGAAAGGGAAAAACATACGGAGAACTCCAAATGAAATGACAACCGTGCAAATCTAGCAAGGCTTGATGAAATGCAAAGGGGATGTTCAGAGCAGAGGGAAATTAAGTAACAAATTCTATCATCAAAACCACTCAGGTTCTATCCATCGGCTGAGCCTAACCTTACAGGACAGACTCACATCAACTGCTGCCCATTTCAGCTTACTCCCACGAGCTGGTCTGCAAACTTGTAACTTCAGAACGCGTTTCTGCATTCAGCAGCTGCATACGTACAAACCTGCAAAAAAGAAAGCGGCTAGTGAGGGAGGGAGGTAGCATTCACCGTGTCAGCCCCCCCGTTTAACTGAACCTGCAAATACCAGTCTGATCTTAGCTCCCCCCTCAGCGATTTACGCAACTGCAGGATATTTTCCAATTGAAGCAAACTGACAGCACTGTGTAAATGAACACATGCAGCTGACACCGTGGCTTAGCTGATTCTAATCAGAACCCATACATTTTTGGTATAAACTGATTACAATCTTAGCCAAGGCTGCCTGAAAGAAATCAACTGAAGTTCTCTTGCCGGATGTGGGGCAAGTTCTCTGAGATGGCATAAATCAGGATAAAGGCCATCTTATTTTTTTATTATTTTTTTTTGTTGTTGTTGTTTCTAACATTTTATTTAAAGTTCAATGTAAGAAAAACAGTTTAAAAATATAGTCTTGTAACGATAAGCATCTTTATCAGATAGCAGATACAACCTGTCCTACAGGCATTACAATCTTCAAGCTTAGGTACTCTTCACATTGTTGTAAGTGGACCTGACCTCGTATGACATTCATTCACAAACCTTAGCCTTAACAGCTAGTTGTAGAGCTCGTCCGTAGCCTGCCATACTCTGTCAACAGACTAGGTTGAGATAAACATCTCTAAAGATAAAATTCTGAGCTATTATAGCTTGGGCTGAGAGTGTAGCAGAATATTTACAAATTAACATCCTTCATGAATAGAGCACCTGGCTGACAAATCACACATCAGTTTATTATTCTGTGCTCTTACATTCCTGAAGTTACTCATGTTGATCACGTTTTTAGACCTATCTAATATTTTTCAATCCGTGGGCAGTAAACATTTGAGGAAAAAAGGATTTATAAAAGCAAATAGCCACTATGTCCAACAACTTAAACTCTAGAAATTATTATGCAAAAAAACCTGCAATTCCGGTAACAAATATGATGACAGTCTTGCTGTGCGTGTGTATGGGAATCCGAAGCAGCTTGGACCAGTTAAAATGGCTCTTGTGGCAAGCCACAGCACCATAACAAAAGAGTGGCTTCAAATGCTTGGCTGTAGCAGAGGGCTATTTTTCATATGGTACTATAACACTAAGTATGGTTTCCTTTTTTTAATTATTTTTTTTCCCCTCTCCTTTCCCTTAAGAGGTCTGGCTCACAGCCTGAGGCAGCGGACTGTTTTTAACTTTAAAAAAGTGGATCGAGCCCTTAATCCAAGCATCCTATTTTGATTTTATTTTGTGCTCATCTTTAATAATCCGCTCGTTGTCCAGCTACAAAGCTTATAAAATCACATATGGCATAGTTTATTCTAACTTTACCAAGTTGCTACTTCAGAAAACAAACCTTGTGGAGGATAAAAGATGCTCTAAATGCAGTTTGCTGAGGGACAGCATAGATCCTAGACTAGACCGGCTAACAGAAAAATGCCTCGCTATATTCAGTTAGCTATATGCATTTTTTCTGCCTTGTAATAGCGGGTGCAAGTAGAGCCAGGGGGGATATTTGAGAGGGCAGAGCACCCTTACAGCACACGCATTCATTACTACAGAGAGTTAGGAAATAATTGTTATTTCTAGCCCTCAAGCAAAAGGCATATTTTTCCCTTTTTAGAGATACGGCTGCAAGCTTTGCCTGTCCATCCCAACCCTGAGCTCTGCCCCTGTGACAAGAGGCACCGGGACCCCACACCGCGCAGGAACCTGAGGCGGACCCGCACGGAGCGCTGCCCCCCTCACCCAGCTCTGCCTGGGCCAAAGCGCCGAGGCCTGGGCTGTGAGCTGAGAGCTCCGCTTGTGCCACACCACAGCCGGGAGCCCGGCAGGCAACAGCGGAACCGGCCGAGGTGAAAACCCCGAGCGAGCCCCTGAGGCAGCGGGGAGGCGGCGGGCGCCTCACGGTCCGCTCGGGGGAGGGTGGGGGGGGGGGAGCCGAGGCGCGAGGCCCCTCGCGCGCCTTCCCCCCTCAGCCCAGTGCCGCGGGCGGCCATTCGCCAACCGCTTCCCTCCCCTCCCGCCCCGCGCCTCGAAGCCAATCGGAACCCGCAGCCGGCTGCGAGTGACGAGCGGCGGAGGCCAACGACGAGGCGCCTTGTTGCGATGTGCCCGGGGCTCCGGCGCTATAAAGGCGGCCACGCGTTGGGGCTGCGGGCCGGCGGGGACGTGTCGCGGGGGGAAGGAGGCGGCGGCGCGGAGCAGCGGAGCGCCGCGGGGAGGGGACGGCGAAGCACAGCGGGCGGCTCTCGGAGGGCTAGGGGGGATTTTAATCCGATTCCGGCCGGCCCGGATTTTATCGCGAGCGGGTTTTAAAGTGAGTACGGGCCTGTGGGGCGGGGGGGGGAGGGGCGAGGACCGGATCAGACCGGCCCGGCGGGGGGGGGGGGGGGAGGAGGAGGAGGAGAGTGGGGGGAAGGCCGGGGGGAGCCGCCCGCTGACCGCCCGCCCGCTCCGCCCGTCTCTTGCAGGCGCCTCTCGCCTCAGCGGCCGGGGCAGCATGTCCGAAGCGGAGCAGCAGTTGGCGGCCGCCGCCGGCGCCACCCAGAACGGGCACGAAGCGGCCGAAAGCGCCGGGGGGGAGCAGCAGCAGCAGCAAACCGACACCGGCGGGGCCCCGGCGGCGGCAGCGGCAGCAGCGGGCTCAGCGGCGGGGGCAGCGACGGCAGCGGCGGCGACCACAACGGCGGCGGCAGCCGGAGCGGCGGCGGGAACGGCGGGGGCGGCCGCCAGCCAGAACGGGGCCGAAGGCGACCAGATCAACGCCAGCAAGAACGAGGAGGACGCGGGGTAAGGAGGCGCAGGCAGGGCCCCGGGAGGCGGGCGGGAGCCGGGCCCGCTGCGGGGCTCGGCGGTGCCTGGCCGTGGGGGGGTGGGGAGAGAGGCCCCGGTGCGGAGCGCTGGGGCGAGCTGCGGCCCTGCAGCAGCACCAGCAGCGCTGGCAGTGCGAGCAGCGCTAGCAGCAGCAGCAGCACTCGCAGCAGCAGCAGCGCTTCCTTTGTTCTGGAGCTGCCTTTTGTTGGCGCCATGTGGTGGCTGGGGGAGGGGCGGGGAGCGCGCTGCTCGCCTGCTCCCGATGTAAAATGGAAGGGGATTGAGCTGGGCTCGCCTCCCGGCCCGCGTTTTCCTCTCCTCCTCGGTCCCTTTTTAAGGGAAGGAGAGGACGGGGGGAGTTGGGTTTTGGCGGAGGGGGGTGGGCTGTTTCCAACTCGCCGGGGATCGCACGGGTTGGTGTAAACACGAGCACGCTTTGTGTAACGCCTCCAAAAATAATAATCCACGCTTGGAAGGGAGCCGTGGTAGTCTGAAGTATTTTTGGAGGGAGTAAAGGGAAAAACCGCGTGACCGAGGTGATGTGCGATGCGTTTGGGAAAGAAAGAGCGGTTTTGGTGTACTACTTGGCAGCATTGTCAGAAAACTGCTCATCGCTTAGGAGTGGAGGAGTCTTGGTGTCTTTGTTGGATTTTTAGGAGTAAGATTAATTTATTTACCGTCGTAGTTTGTCAGCTTCTTATTTTTATGAATACCCATGACCGACTTGAAAACGGCAGCCCGTTTCTAAAGAGGGTCTTTGTGATTCTCTCTGCCCGCGTATCTCATTGGAACTTCCTTTGTTGTCACTGGGCCTGCCTGATCAGAGGGTCAGCTCCCTGAGGCTAACAGCGAGCTGAAGCCACCAGAGCATAATAGATTTAGGCTCTAAGGGAAGCAGTAAGACTTACACAAGTTTCCTGTTACCTGGGGCTCGATGTGCCTCTTTCAGTGTTGAAGGATTGAGAACCACATTTACAATGTGTTTTCTTTGTGTATCTTTGGTGTTCTGCCCTCATGGTGGGTGTTAGCTGCTCATCTTCTCCTATGTTGCACAGGAGGTAACAAGTTTTCAACCCCAAATCCACGTGAACTAAAACCTGTAAGAAAAACAATTATTTTCAGGGATTGAACTATGTGAACATGTAAACCTGCAGACTGGTCCAAGGCAGAGGTCAGGATGCTGACACTAATTGTGCTGTTAACAGCTGAAAGGTGCTTTGATTTATCTGTGGTGATATGGTGAGGAGGGGGAAGAATACAACTATACCTTAAGCATGCAATTTTCTGGTTTGAGTGGCCTCTGAAGAGGAAACTAAACACTAGGAAATTGGTCTTACTTTCAAAGGCTCTGCACTCTGGTATTTATATACATGTAGGTGTTGATCATGACAACTTGAAAAAAAACAAAGGATTGTAAATCACTAAGTGTAATATCTACTGCTGTGGTAAAAGATGAGTTAGCACGTGGCAATGTCTGCATGTCTACCATAGCCCTGTCCGTCGGGCATAAAGCAGCTAAAGCTGCCTGCAGACAAATTGCTGTTGTCCTCCCAAACTTTGAAATTCTCTGGCTCCATTCTGTGTGTTTTATGGTTCCAGGGTATGCTATCAAAAAAGTCTGTGTAGATTACAGCAGTCCTGCATGGTCAGCTACTCTGATGTGAATGAAGCCCTCAAGTGAACTTCTACCCGTTATTGAAGGGCTTAGTAAAACTTGTAGGGCTTTTTCTTTAGGACCTATTTTTAATGGCTGTGAGAAGCACACAGTTTGCTTGGGCCTTATGTACCATGCTGCACTTCAGAGAGCAGAGCTTGATCTGAAAAATGACTGAGCCTACAAGGGATATGGCTCCATCCAGTTCAAGGCAAAGAATCTAGAAAACAGAGCACTTACAGGTTTTTTAATTATGTTGCCTTCTGAGCATCAGTGGATGCTGGCTTTCACAAGTCATGGTTACACCTTAACACCAAGAGCAAATTCTATGTAGTTGTAGTCTAGTTCCTGAAGTGCTGCTGGCTTCTAGTGCCAGATCTAGGTTGCCTCTAAACAGAGCAATGACAACTTAAACTGCTTTAGTCTATAGTTAGGTAAAAAGGCTCAAATGCTTTCAAAAGCTTAGTTTGTTACCGTGGTAACTCTGAAAATAGAAAATGCAGTCACGTTATTAATGTTTTCATTTGAAGTGAGGCATTTGATAAGTACCTTATTGACAGGTCTTAGTTTTGCTTGTTAGCTTCAGTTCTGCACTGGACTTGTTTCTAGTTCTTTGTGATGCTTTGGAGCTGTTCTGTGTGGGCAGAGCAGTGCTGTATCGTGGCCTTTCAGGAAAGGGAAGGCTAGTGGAGTGGTGTGCTACTGGTGAGGTAGAACTAGACTCAGTAGCTAAACAGGAAGAAGTGCACAGCGTACTTGCTGAGGCAGGTCCAAAGTCCCATCTGTTGTAGGAGACTGTTCTTATGGGTTGTAGGTGTCTGATTAAATTCTGGGGTTGTTCTTAGGACTAAGGTTTTTACAGCCATTTGTCCAAATCATAAGAGGTCTTAAGTATTTTGCTTTTGATGCCCTTTCCTAGTCCGAGTGCTTCCAAAGCACTAGAAATGACCCCAGGTTCTTCACAAAAACTGAACTGGCAGTAATTGATAATCAATACTGCTTTGTTGCAAATAGCAGAATCATGTTGGAGGAATGTAAGTCACTCCTAAGGAATACATTAGGCAATCTTTACTGTTTTTTTTTTTATGGCATTGCATACACTTTAGGGTGCACTGTGTAATTCCCTCAAAGAGGAGGGAAGAAAAACCACGTTGTGCACTCCTGTAGTATTAGTCAGGTTTTGACAAGATGCAGAAGTGTTTAATCTTAAACCCTCGGCCCTGTTTCTGACAATGCTGCTGAGTTGTGCACCACTCTGAGCATCTTGCTGCATCTGCTTTTCTGTAGTACTTCCTGAGACTAAATAGTGCTTCTCTTTGAAATTTCAGGAAAATGTTTGTTGGCGGCCTCAGTTGGGATACAAGCAAAAAAGACTTGAAAGATTACTTCACCAAGTTTGGTGAGGTAACCGACTGCACGATAAAGATGGACCCCAACACAGGAAGATCCAGAGGCTTTGGATTTATTCTCTTCAAAGAACCTGGCAGTGTTGAAAAGGTGAGTTCAAGCTTTTTTTTTTTTTCCTTCAGATTCTTAATTTATAGGGAAACTTTTCAGCTTGAGTTAATCTTATCAAACTATATTTCAGGTTCTGGAACAGAAAGAACACAGGCTAGATGGACGACTAATTGACCCCAAGAAGGCCATGGCAATGAAAAAGGATCCAGTGAAGAAAATCTTCGTTGGGGGACTTAACCCCGAAGCCACAGAAGAGAAAATCAGGGAATACTTCGGAGAGTTTGGAGAGGTGTGTAATGTTACCTTACTAAACAGTGGAACACAGCATAATCTGTGGTTGCTGTTCAGTTGACTAATAATTTGCAAGTTGCAAAATACGTTAACTTTAGAAGTATCAAGGCTTTTACAAGAGGCTACCTGTCTTGAAAGCAAGGAAGGCACATGCTGCACTAATGCTTACATGGCTAATTAGAAAGTTTATCTGTAACAAACCATAATATTTATCTTAAAAGTGCTTTTTAAGACTTGGGAAGTCAAAGCCTCTGGTTTGAAAGCTAATCTTCCTATAGGAAGATTCATGCAACTTTGTTGCACCACATGCATAGATACAAAACTTACTTTCAGTCTTACTGTCCCAAATGCAATGTACTCAACTGTTCTGCTAAAATACAAGTCTGAAAACAGTATTTCATGTCTTCAGATTGAAGCAATTGAACTTCCAATGGATCCAAAGACCAACAAAAGGAGGGGGTTTGTGTTCATCACTTTCAAGGAAGAAGATCCAGTGAAGAAGGTTTTGGAGAAGAAATTCCATAACGTCAGTGGAAGCAAGGTAAAAACTTTAGATTTGTAAACTTTTGACCAAGTTCTTAAGCATAATACCACTACATCCTTACTCTGAAACAGATATTGTAGATTTGTCTTCAGAGTACCCAAAGTACAATAAGGCCAGCTTGCAATTTACCATAACTTATTCTTGCCATAGGTTCAGTCACAGAGCCTACCAAGGTTCTTTGCCAGAATTTGTGACTTTAACGCTTTCTATGTTCAAAGGGCTTTTATAGGCAAAGGATCTAACTGTGTTACTTACACATGTAGAAAAACTGGCTTGTTTATATATCGGTATGGTGATACAAACCACCTGAGCAGACCAATACTCTTCTTTATGCATAGAGTAACTGCATAAATTTAGGACTTACTGGTACTGCTGCAGGAACCAGAGAGCAGATGTATGCTGACCCTCAAACCTGGTCTGCTGGTTGTGTGACCTGACCTAACATTGCTCTGAGATGCTCTGAGCAGCTGACAGTGCTCATCTGTGGCAGGAGCTAATGCAGGTTCAGGTGTGAAGCTAGTGAGAAGGACTGGAGGTGAAGGATGTTTGCTGGCTGGCAGGTGTCCTTCTTTGCTGTGTCCAGTGCCAACCACATAGTAACTTCGAAGCCTGCCCTACTGGATCTTTTACGCTGCTTCATGCAGTGACTTCGGTTGCTCTTTAAGACTGGACTTAACACACAGTACAGGGTAAACTTTTGATAAGTACCTGTTCATTGTTTGCCAGACACTGTAGTAGGCAAAAAAGTTCATTAGGAGAGGTGAAGGGTCACATGTGCAAGGAGCAGAGAAATCATATTTGTGCATCTTGCAACTATGGCTTTTGTCATAGTAATAATAAAATCAGCATGTTACCTTAAAGCAAGATCCTGTGTGAAGAACTCCAAGCTGGGTTTGCTCAGGTACCACTGCAGAGAACAGTTCCTTTCCCAGGAGCAGTAGCCTTCATGTCTCACCATGTGCAGATTCAGGAAGTAGAAGCTGGCTGACAGCTTGAGCAGGAGCTTGGGAACCAGTCTTGGTCATGGCAATTCTGGTTATTTTCACCTAATCTTATAATTCAATAGGTTATTTTAAGAGTTCATTGTACTTTACAGCCCAACACAGACCCTGTCTGTAGGGTATATGAAGGCTGCCAAGAGAACTCACTCTGGCTTATTTCTCGGCCTTCTTGGTAGCTCCTCAGTCAGTGCAGCTCGGGTGAAGCAGGCCAGTAGAGCACCTCAGCCTGAGAGGTCCTGCAGGATGCAGGGCAGCCTTGTGGCCACTGCAGAGCAGTAGGGGCTCCCCACCTCTTCTGTGGGGAAGCTGGTGGTGGGAAATGGGCGGCATGAAATACTCTGAAAGCAGTGGCCTGCTTTGAATTGTTGATAGTGGCTTACCTTTGCCCAGGCAGTGCGATTACTCAGATGCTCCTGGATATGTAGTTGTCTTGGTCGTAAGGACAGGGAGCAAAGCACCTACATCTCCTTAGCCTCTAGCATAACTGCTGGCTTCCCTGGGTGGCTAGGTTTGGGCAGTGCTCCTCTAAGACAACCTACACACTCCTCCTTGTTCTTCATTTTCAGTGCGAGATAAAGGTAGCACAGCCAAAAGAAGTATACCAGCAGCAACAGTTCAGTAGTGGTGGAGGAAGAGGTAGCTATGGAGGAAGAGGCAGAGGTGGAAGAGGCGGTGGTAAGTACTACACGCACTACTTTAGTATGGACACATTCAAAATAAGCTGTGTGTACTAAAATGGGATTTTGTGGATGGTTTTCCCTTCTATAGCTCAAAGTCAAAATTGGAATCAAGGTTATGGCAATTACTGGAACCAGGGTTATGGGAATCAAGGATACGGCTATCAGCAAGGTTATGGTGGCTATGGAGGCTATGATTATTCAGGATATGGGTATTATGGATATGGACCAGGCTATGATTACAGTAAGTAAAGAGAACTGTATTGGGTATAAGCAAGCGTACCTAATTAGCAGTTTAATGCATTTGTTGTCTTGTTCATAGGTCAAGGCAGTGCAAATTATGGGAAGACACCAAGGCGTGGTGGCCATCAGAATAACTACAAGCCATATTGATCAAACTTATTCAGGTATGCAGTGGCATGGTCTCTTTTGGAAAATGACTGCATAGGTTTTGTATACAATGCTGTAGATGGATATTTCAGTTCTGTACCAAATTTAACTTTACAATAAATTTCTATGGCCTGTTAAATGTGCATCTTACTTGGAAGAGCTCCCTGGAAATGTTTTACATGTTTAATACTTACAGATAACTAGTTGTCTAGACAGTGTGGTGTGTAAATTTCAGCTTTGCTGAAGATATTAATTAATGATTTTATTAATAGGTTAAACTGAAACTGATTTTGAGGGTCTGCTTAAAGCTGCAGCTCTGCATCTAGGGACTGCCTCTTGGAGTTAACTATGGACTCTGCATTACTCCAGTTGTACAGAAAGAGATGCATCTTAGGGAACCAGTGTCACTTTCCACCTTTTTATTTTGTATTGTTTTTGTGTCATACATTTCCTGTAACGGAAGTGTTAATTTTACTGTACTTTTTGGTACCTTTTTGGAATCTAATGTATTGTAAGGTATTTTACATGTGTTCTGATTCACCATGACATGGATATTGAAGCTATCCTAGCTTTTGAAATAAAAAAGGCGTAATCTAGTGTCTTGTGCCATTCTTCAGCTTATGTATTAGTAAAACGGAGGTGTGTTGTTCCCAGAACTTAGCTCATGGCAGTACCTTGGTAGATGAAGAGCTGGGCTTAATGCTTTTAATCTTGGAACTAGAGGGCTGTATCGGTAGGTAGTTGTTTGCTTGCAGTTAAGTGGCAGCTACACTGCAGTCACTTCTGCCTGGAGGTTATGGAAGAGAACTTGGGTGGAATTCCCCAGCTGCTGGGGAGGCTGTGCTGTTGGCTCATGTTCTAGGCAAGCAGAGAGGCTCAGCAGAACTGTAGTAATGTCTGCATTGTAAGGCTCTGTGGGAGGAGCCAGAGGCATAGGTTTCAGGTAGGGCTTGGCAGTCTAGGCAGCTTTGCAGGAGGAGGCACAAGAGCTATGCAAGAAGCTAGTTCTACTTTCTTCATGTTTCAGTGTCTTGAGTCGGAGAGTTTCCTACAAGTTCTCAGTAACATGTATACCTGTCTTGAAAGGCAGGCTAGATGGACGTTCATGTATCAATGCAGAGTCTGAATTTTGCAGTCCTAGTGTGCACCCCCCAAAAACACTAAAGAACTTCTACTGAAGCTGTGCTGTGGGAGGAAAAACAAGGCTGCTGCTAGTGATGTGGCCCTGTTTCTAGGCCTAAATGACCAATTAGATGCTTTCCTTTTTTTGAGTAGTTTAATGCTACTTCTATGTAACAACTAATTTGCCTGTCTTGTTGCAGAGGAGTTACAATCTTAAACTTGAAAATAATCCAAATTGTAAGTGCTGCTGTGCAAAGTAAGCTTCTAATCTTTGTTGCAGTAATTGGCTTGATTTTACTTTTAAAGCTGATAATTTTTTATTGTATGATTTGAACAAACAAACCAGAAGTGAAACCAAATCAAGTAACTAAGAAAAGAGAAAAACAAATGTTAATGATACTTTCACTTTTTCATAAGGCAAGCAGCTATTCCTGCAGGGACTATAATATGCTGCTCCCTGCTGGTTGTCTTTGGAAACAAACTAAAGTTAAGTCTAAGACTTCTGACACTGGGGTTAAGGAGAAATCTTGAGTATAAAGAAAAGTGAAGCAGATTTTAAATCATATAGCAGGCATGATAGCTTTGCTGTTGGAGTAACAATGCCCAACTAGAAAATATAGAACTACAGACAATTGAAACTATTAGTACAGTATTCAGAAGTATTAATCTTAAAGATGGAAAAATGAAGTGCTTGACTCTGTTCCATCCTTCCACTTGTTTCCTTTTTGAAGGGTTAGCAGAACTTCTTTCCTAGCAGATGGTTTGCCCTCTAGAGAGGGATTTGCATAGTGTTGTGCCAGGACTTAATGCTGCAGTATTTCTGGCTAGTGTTAGCAGTAGCAGCAGTAGCAGCTGGCTGGTACAGTGGTGCTGTTTGGAAGTAGGTCCTCAAGTAGGTCCTTCCTTTACAGGTGATGTGGCCTTAAGCACAAACTGGGGATACTAGCACTTAAATGAAGAGCTGGCTTTCCCTTCTTAGCGTGAAAAGTTTGTGATGCAAAGAACAGCTAACTATTGAAAGGAAGGGCTTGTATGCAAGGCTGCTTCTTATGGCTGTAACATAATTCTGATTTATTAATCCTACTCAGATAGTTCTCGAGGACAAAGTATTTCCTAAGAACAGCCCTGGGATATGTGACCCTCAGCTGTCTGTTCCTTATGCATTTGGTGTTAAGAGTTTGGGGCTGAAGTTCTTGGCTTAATCTGCTCATTGAGAGCTCGTGTTGAGTATCTACTAGGAGGATCTCATTAGCATGGAGCTGCCTGCTGAAACTGGTCAGAGGTGCCTGGCAAAGGCAGCTGGAATGGTGTTCCTAGGTAGCTGTAGATAACAAAAATAAGAACCAATTGGCTCACCTTAGTTTTTAAATAGGCATAAACCTAAAAGAGCACGAGTTCATAAAACAGTTTACAGTAGCTACTAGGAATATATTCCTTTATAAGAGGTTTTAGATATTTTGTTAAATAACAGCTGATTCCACATGTCTGCCACAGTTGAAACAAGCTTTTATAAAATTTATTTCTCCTAAAGCTTTTACTTAATAACAAGATAACTGTGAAAATAACAGAATTAAAGGTTAACTTATCTGGTCTAAGACATGCTAGGATGAAGATGAAACATGCATTTTCATGGTTGAATAATACTTCTTAGTAGATCCTGAACAATGTTTGAAACCTGTGGGGGGAAAATGTTTCCTTGTAAAAGCATCATTAAAAGAAATTATTTAATTGCCTCATTTTCACTTACATTGTATGTAAGTGTAATACTGCTACTTAGTAAGAGGCTTTTTCCATTCTTGGTTTCTTGTAGAAAAACACTTTTCTTGCTTAGTTTAGATTGTGGACAAGCACGCTAAGTTGTTAGGCTTCTAAGTTTAGCTGGTACTGTGAGTAATCTTTCTGTTCTCAAGAATACATAGTACTAACAGCTGTATGTCTTTCCATTAATTTGCTAAATAAAATACTAACACATTTTTCTTGTGCCTGCTCTGCTATTGCACTGAACTGCATCCTTTTCCTTAGCATATAGGGCCATGGCAGGGTGAATCTGTTATGGTGCTTGAGACCAGCACTCATCATGTTGATTACATTCATGCCCAGGTACCTAGAGCTTCATTGGGTACTTGGTTAAAAACACATGTTGTCTTTTGGTTGGAGTAGGCTAAGGAAATGGCAGGTGTACCAAAGTGGTGTTACCAAGGTGTTAACTAAGTGCTCACTGCTCATGAGGGTGTGACAAAATGAGCAGCAGCTGGATGTTCTCTCTAAGCAAGCTATAGAGGGGCCACAACAGATACCAGGACCTGCAAGGTTTGAAAAGCTGAACAGTGTTTTGTCTTACTGATGCCTACAAACCTCTGGGTATGGGGTCAAGTTGATGCTTAATGCTGATGCATCAGCCACAAACCTGAAATGATTCTGTAGTTAAAAGAAAAATGCTCAGGAAAACCAAAGGCAGTATTTTAAAATCAAATGTTAAGTGAAAGGGGAGCGATAGCAGTAAAAGTACTGCTAATAGCTCTTCATAAAACTGTTGGCTTAAGTGGAGGTTCCCCAAGGGTGGCATGTAGAAGGCACAGTGCTGCAGCACATGTTCTTAAGGGCAGCTATGGAAGGCTGCCCTTAAGAGGTGGCTATCCATCTGATTAACTGGACACTGTGTATGAAGCTGCACCAGCTTCTGCCCGGAGGCAAAAGGCACTGAGCAGCTGTTGTAAGAGCTGTGCTTGGGGCAGGCATTTCTGAGATGTGTAGGACCTAGTTTGAAAACAAGTGAATACACACAATGTTTTCCAGAGGTGTCAGGCTAATAGAAAGTAGCTGTGAATGCCAGATACATCCCTGTCTAGCCCATGCTTCTAGACTGCCAAAAATATCTGTAATCTAACTTCAAGTAAAAGCATGTCTGAAAAAACTTAGTCCTGCTCTACTGCCAGTGGCAGTGCCTGTGAAGCTAACCTTAGAACCCTTAGTTTTTAAATAACAGTGTAAGGAGTGAACATAAATAAATACCTGCTTAGGTAGAACAAGTGGATGTGTTGTCCTGGTTCAGACGTTGCTCTTCCATGTCTAGAGGGACAAAAAGCAGTAACTTAAACTCATGGCTGAGAGAAGTTTTGTTTAACTTAGTTAACACTGAATGTTTACAAGTTGTACAAAAAGCTGAGTGTCAAATCCATCAATATGATGGCTTTCAAGAATGAAATTTAATTAACTTTGACAGTTCCCCTTGCTCTGATGAGTAAACACTAACCTGTGCCAGAGCAAAACTATTTTAAAAGGTGGCATATGCATCTGTGGAATAAATAGTTTTCTTGGGGAACTTTAAAATGGAGTAATTTGGGAGTGAAGATTTAAACTTTCAGTGACTGCTTTCCCATGTGTTCAGTGTCTACCACCTTGGCTCTGTTTCAGGACTTTTGGAAAGCAGGCTCATCTGCTCAGTCCAGCAGCAACCACTATAATGCGGTTTTCTGATCTGTAGTACCTGTTAGTAGTCTGTCAAATGCCTCCACAACAAATTTTGCATCATCCATGCTGAAGCACATCGGGGGCTTGAATTTAATTACGTTTCTTCCTGGCCCATCTGTACTCAGTAGAATATATTCTTCCTTAAGCCTGGAAAGAGGAATAACAAATAATTACATTCACCTTTGCGTGTAGTTCAGAAAAACTCAAAAGCGTTGATATGCTGGCTGCCCAGGCACTGCACTGCCTGTTTTCTTTTTCTTCCATGTGGCTGTACTTTAGCAACTGCAGAGTGCCAGGCTCCTTTTAAATTTTGTGCTTGCCTAGCACACTGAGGAGCCACATGATTGTCCCACCTACCTTGTTAACAGATACTCTGCTTCTGCTGTGGCTGGGGTCCTTTCTGCTTGATCTTTAATCAAGTCCACTCCAATGAATAAGCCAGAACCCCTTTGAAAGAAATAGAAGTGGTCAATCCATGTAATAAGAATAAACTGCAAGTGAACTAAAGGGTCAAGAAAGGTTGTTGAGACCAAACATTAACAGCATGCAAACTGCAGTTGGCTGTTAGCTAGTGATAGAAAAGGTATTGCTGTTTTGCAGAAGTGTAGTATTACAGTACAGACTAGTCATGTGCTACCCTTCTGAGCAGATACATGATGAATATATTTCTTATCCAACTTACTAATTTTTCTTTGTGCACTTAATCAGCTCACTCTCCTGTTTCAACTTTTTAGCATTGAGATCCATAAAGCAACACTAGAGTGGTCAAGTATATTGGACTGTTGCTTAGCTCAAGTTTCATTTAATCTAATATACAGGTAAAGATATGATGAGTCTCTTAAAAACCCTCTCAGTTTGGTTTACCATGAACAATTCAATCCAACAAAAAGCAGCCAAAGCCATAAATAAGGCACTGATACCTGACATCACCAATGATGGGATGCTTGATCTTCAGCTCCTTGAATAGCTTCATCAAGACGTTGCCTACTTCCATGGCATGAGCCTGGAGGTGTTCCTTCTCTATCACATCTAAAACAGCTAATCCGATGGCACACGAAACAGGGTTTCCTCCAAACTGAGTTCAGGAAAGGAACACATGTAGCAGTTAAAAGGGAAAATGCAGTCTTGTCAGTGAAGGTGCAGCCTCAGTGATACAGTGAGCATACTGATACTTAGATCTGATAGAGCCAGCAAATAAAAGTTCTATACCAGAAAGATGCCATTACTATTAACAGTAATGGTGCAGGTAATGAAGACTAATAAAAAAATGGTGCATTAATATCTCATTCTACTATGAGAGGCTCATAATAAAAAGGAGAGTTTGGTCAACTTTTTACTTACGGTGTTAAAATACTCCACTCCTGTGGCTGCAAATGCTTCTGCAATTTCTTTCGTTGTTGCTACACAGGCAAGCGGGTGCCCATTTCCTATGGGTTTCCCCATAGTGACGATATCGGGTATAAAGTCTTCTCCCTGGAGCTGGAATGCCCAAAAATGCTTGCCAACCCTGCCAAAGCCGACTTGAATTTCATCAGCAATAAATACACCTCCTGCCTTATGCACATGCCTGTAACATAATAGCTTTTATTACACTCTAAGAGGAGACTGAACATAGTATTTACAGTTTCAGAACGTGCAGAAAGCAGTGCTTTGCAAACTTGGGCAGGTCTGACATCTGTACCATGTGCTTAAAAAGAGGCCTGTGCCAAGCAAAGCTTACAAATAGAAAAAGGTGAATGCTTATGTTAGAATGTAAACTTGTACACTGCAAAAGGCAGATAAATTCTGTATCATCTTCATGTAGGATGCGTTTTAAATATCAAAAGTGAAGATAATGAACAGCCACTTACTCTGCAACCTTCTGAAAATAGCCTGCTGGTGGAATGATTTGACCACCGACACTTGGCAGGGATTCAGCAAAAAATGCAGCAATCTGAAACATATGTACCATGGCATGTTTGAACATGTGATAGAGGAAGTTGTGGAAATCCAGTTAATGCAGTGAGCATCTAATAACGTTAACCTTGTTATTATTACATGATTTTCTTTTGGATAAGTCCATATCACAGTTCAGTAATGCTTAATGGCTCTGACCATCACCTGTGCTCATTTCCAAGGCAAAGACCCTTACCTTTCTGCCTTTCTTTTGTGCTTGCTCAATAATATTTTTCACTTCGTTAGCATAAGCTGTTACAGAATCTTCATGGTCCTCTCTGTACAGTCCTCTGTAGGTGTCTGGTAGAGGAGCCTAAGCAAAGGAACAGCGTATTCCACATTTAGCATATCATAAATAAGACTTGATTGAATGTACAAGTAGTCCATAGTTACAGGTACATACCACGTGGACCCATTCCTTTTGTCCTTCTAGATTTCGGAATTTATATGGGCTTATATCAATCAGGGATGTCAGGTGTCCATGGTAAGCACTTAAAAACAATCAGGAGAACTAAGCAGTAATTTCCTCAGTATCAAGAGTTGTTTAGAATTAACATTACTGAGAGCTAAAACAAAGTAGCTGGGGCAGTGTCACCCAGTGCAAATACAGTCATTTAGCTGAGACCTGCTCTGAGATCCCTATCAGTCGCCTTACCAGTAGTTGGATTTTTTTTCAAGCATCCGAACATAAGGGATGCAGAGGGACAGTATTCCATGTCGTTGGTCTTCTAGGGCCAGTGACTAGAATCACAACAGTCTTAGTCACAAGCAATATTAGGAGAGTTGCAGGTGTGGATGGGTCTGGCCTGCTTCTGAATATCCTCCAAGGCTGGAGTTTTTAGTCTCTCTCTGGGCATCCTGTTCTAATATTTGACCACCCTCATGCTAGGAGAGTTCTTTCCTGTGTCCCATCAGAATTCTGCTTATGGCTCTTGTCTCTTCCTGTCACAAGGCAGCTTCAGACCTGGCTTCACGTTTTTGTGCCTTCCCAGGATTTCAGTAAGATCTCCTGCTAGCTTCCTCCTAAGGCAGAACAAACCCAAATTTTCTAAACGTTCAGGTCTACAGCTTCCCTACTCTGGCAGGCTGCTGCTGGCCTTGCTTCAGTGTGGTGATGTCTGCCTTGTGCTGGAGAAACTCTACCTGAACACTACTTCAGATTCAGAGGTGGTCTCACAGCTACTAAACAGAGAGAAATTACCTCTCCCAGCTTCCTGGCTGCAGCCTTCCTGCTGCAACAGTAATGCTCTGACCCCAGCACAGAACTGTGCCTTGTACCCCACGGTAAATAAAACATACTTACTGGTCTAAAACTATAACATCTTCGTGTTTTGTATACTGCCGTGCCATTCTTAGAGCAAGATCGTTAGCTTCAGATCTACAATTGACAAATTTGATAAACATTTCATTGTGGGTAGCTGAGTTCTAAAATTCTGCCCGCCCTTACAGAGAACACAGAACTAGGTGCTGACACGCCCTTAGTAATCCCTAGTGCTTTGCACTCGGTAGGTAGGTCTGCTCAACAGAGCAGAATCCATCTTAAAAAGCAGCATTACAGAAGTGACTTGGGAACAGTTCGTTTTATTTTAACATGCTAAGTTAAGTTGCTTAGGAATACAAGAACTCTCACAAGCCAAAATATATGCATCATTAGACTGAATTTTGATGATAGAAGAAAGTTCAGTTTCAGAAAACAAGTCAGACCAGAAACTAACACAGGAACTCCTTACATTAATTGTTTGTAGGCCAAGGTCTTATAAACAGAATAAAACCCTTGTTCAGTTACCTGATGGAGAGCTTGGTGAATGTGAACTTCAAAGGCACAGAAGTTCTACAAGTGACCAGTTTCTTCAAAACAGAAAAAATTCAAGCCACTTTTTTCATACATATATATTACAGTCATCCACTCCAGATCATGCAGTTGGCTTTTGATCGGTGTTACACTTGTGTGTATGTAACTAGTGTGAAGTCTGACGTAGCTGACTTACCCAGAATTCAAGAAATAGAAGGTGCACAACTTTTCAGGTAGTGTGTCTGAGAGCCTCTTTGCATAATCAACCAAGTTGTCGTGAAGATAACGAGAATTTGTATTTAGCACTTGATTTTGCTCATGGGCTGCCTTTACAACATCAGGGTGGCAATGTCCAACTGCAAGAGAGGGGAGAGGGGTTTTAGGGTTCTGCCGCGTTGTGCACGGTGATTGTTAACAAGCACAGAACTGACTTCATGCTCACGTCCTGTAACAGTACAGAGCTATTGGCACTGATGTTTGTATTTAATCAGTGGGACAGTAATGGTATTATCAGCATAACGCTGGTACACCTTGAAAGCCTTCATTAAAAACTGTTTCTTGGTTCAGAAAGTTTTAAATCGCCTGTTATATTTAATGGTTGGTAGTTGAATACTGAAAATAATAGATAATGGAACAGCGTTCAATTTGCTATTTTGAATACAGGCGTTTGAACAGCTTAGTAGTTTGCACATATGCAGATAAGCTTTACCATCAAGGAATTACATTATAGCCCTACTAGGGTGTTACTGGCAGCACTGACTGTTTTAAAACAATTTACTATAAGAAAAACAGCTGCTTCATAAAATGCAGATAACTCCTCGCTGAGCAGTGGTGCCGTGACGGTCCCCTCAGTAACTTCTACAAGTACAACAAACTATCAGCTGTGAGTTTTACAGTTAGATGCTTGACTCGCATTTTCAGGTACAAAGCTCTGTACCTTTTAGATAAGTACCTTTCTGTGAAAATGGAACAGATGCAAGTCTGGAAAGCATCACGTTCATGCACACAGATTCAAACGTGAACAGTAATTACCCAGGCTATAGGCTTAAGAAGGGCTTCTGCTTGTTCAGTTAAATAACCTCTCACCCTAACACAAAGGAACAGTGGTAAAAAGCACGGATTGTTCCTTGTTCTGCTTAGGAAAATACGGTATCAAATAACAGGACTTGAACTTACCGTGAGCAACGTTGTTTATGCAGTCAAGGTATTGTCTTCCGTTCTCGTCATACACGTACTGGCCTTTCGCCTTCACAATCTTCACTGGATCATGAGAAAAAAACAGCTTGCACGAAGAGCTGTGGTGGAGCATCAGAAAGCGAAACAAGCATTAGTGATGTTCCCCGAGTCACAGTTTATTCCGCTCGTAATATTTGCAGTCCAGTGAATCAAAAAAGACGTTTCCCCAGTGTAGCAGCATATGCTGTCATCTTACTTCTGGCCCCCAAAACAAAGCTGGGGATAGGAAGAGAACAGCCTTTGTGCTCTGACTCAGGAGTCAAATTCTGTTAGGCTTCTAGGGGGAAAAAAACACAACGCTGTAGCACAGAAACGCCTTCCCGAGGAATTCCCAAGCACAGCACACAGGAATTGCCTGTGAAGTTACATCCCATCTGCACTGGCTGCCCTTCCTGTTCTTGATACCGGTGCCTGTCCGACCTTCTTACCATTGTTACTATGTTCTTGGTTCTCGCTAAAGGTGCTGATTGTCCAGATTGTATGGTGCAGGTGGTTCTTGAGTGATTTTATTTTATTTATAAGGCTGAGCCTGATTACGAGCTTGTTTTGTTTCACTGATACACATGTGACAATTAAAATCAAAACGCATCTACCCAAATAGAGTCGCAGGAATAGAATTGGCACTGAAGGATAATGGCAACTGCTTCAGTTAGTAAAGATTGCTTAAACGACAAGAAAAGGGAAATAATTTGATGATAAATATAGTTTTTAAAAAGTTCATATGATTCTGTGACAATGCTAAAATAAGAAAATACCTCAGTGTCCCTACAGGAATCCTGCACGTTCTCTATGAACTGGTAGCAGGTTGAGAAAACAAGTTGTTGTTCTTTTGTTGTTGTTAAGTTACCCTGACAGTTCAACATGTGCTAAAGAGGCATTTGGGGAGGCTGGGTCTTTGTTCCCAGTAACAGGGCAAATTGCCCATAAAAACACAAATGGTGGTCTTCAGGTTGGTGCAATTAGCATGGTTCTCAATTCAAATACAAATTCAGCATTTACGCTCCCAGCCTGCCTCTTACTGTCACAAAACTGATTAAGGCCGCCTTGATTATTGAATACGCAAGGGGCAATTCCTGTGGTCAAAACCAAATAGTTTTGCTGCTATTGCTGGTAGCGTGCTACAAACCTAGGAATGTAAAGTCATTTGAAACAAAACAAGTAACTGGAAGTCTGGAAATGAGTCTTGTACTTACTAGAATTAAGTTGAGCAGACGTATGCTGATTCTCTCAGGTTTTTGGTGTCTAAGAGTCCTGACTGACGTGCGTTAGGACCTCTGCCCAGCCCTGCAGAACCCACCCTGGGTGCAGGGATGGGCACGGTGCTGCTCCAGCACCACCCCGAGCCTCCGGGAGGCTTTCCTTGGTTGGAGCCAGGAGTGCTCTCGGCCAAACAGATGAGAACAGTTCCAGGCATGCTGTGTCAGATGTGTTTTAAGGGAACTTTATGCTTTAGTTTCATAACCTCCTCTCTTCCTTGAAAAACAGCAATTACGGCTAATAACCCGAGCAAAATCCAGGCTTCGGAGGCTATCGGCACTGACTTTACCCCCTTGGTGTTGCTCACTTAAACCTAAAGCACTGGTGAAGCACAAACTCATTGCCTGGCCAGCGAGCAGGCAGTACCTGAGCGTGTAGGCTCAGCCCAACTCGCCCGGCTGCAGCCATGAGTGGGGACATGCGCCCGGTGCCACGAGCGCCCGGTGCCACGCTCAACCAGGAGGCAGGCAGCGACTCCGGGCCCCGCTCCCAGCCGGGGCGGAGCAGGAACAGGCCCAAGCCCAGGCCCACGTCAGGGAGCCCCGAGCAGCCACGTCAGGCAGCCCGAGGAGCGCACAGGGGGCCCGGGAGGGGAGCAGCACGGCCTGCCCACCCGCAGCACTTACCCGATGAGCTGCTGCCGCAGGGCCAGGGTCTCGTGGCGGGAGCGCTGTGCCGGCCTCATGGCCGCTCTCCCTTCATGAGGCCGCTCTCCTCTCCTCGCCTCGCTGCCGGGGCGGTGCCGCTGCTGCTGCCCACGCAGGGCGGCCCCGGCCGGGAGGAGCCCGGCCCCGGCTGCTCCCCCTGCGGGCCGTGGAGCCGGCAGCGCTGTGCTCGGGTGCCTGGCGGGTCTGGTGGCGTGCTGCTCCTCGCCGCATGGTACCTTAGCGCGGGGTGTTGGGTGGGAGCAGCGCTGCTGTCACGGCACCGTAACCGAGCCTGCCGTGAGGGAGTGCAGCCCCCAGCCTCCCACCCACTCCCGAACCCCAGCCAAAGCGTGCCGTTAGCTGTTTGCTTTCACAAAGGGTAGGGAAGTCACTCACCAGCGCCTTCCGACTCTTCCACCTGCCAGGCTGGGCTCTTCTCTTGTAGTGGCTTCAACCAGCAGGTCCTGTAGCACGGCCAGGGCAGAGGCTGCCTCCGCCAGGGTCCTGCGAGGCTGCTGTCAGCCCGCGTGGGGCCGGAGTGCAAACTGGTGCCGGGACACAGCATCCGAGCCTGTTTAGTTTCCAGGCACCTCGCAGGCAATAAAATGTTTCTGAGGGCCCTTCAGGCGCCTTACAGCTGCTGTAGCACCCTTGCCTTTGAGCTGCTAGCACAGCGAGGAAGTTTTTTTACATTCCATAATAATTTGGGGCTGTAGCGCAGGTGTTCAACTGAATTAACGGCACACTCTAAGCGAAAGTGAAAACAAACCCGTGTAGCGTTGTCCTGTGCTGGTCAGTGACGGATGAGCAGTTCTGACCGACTGTGGAAGAGCCCATCCTAGGGTGGGCAGCGGGTTAGGATTAAAAAGGAAAATGATGGTCCCCTGTTCAATTTGGTTTGGAATTTCTTAAAAATACAAAGGTAAAGAACCGGAAGGGATGTCCTGGGATGGGCCCAGGCCTCTGCTACCGCAGGTGTTGTATCCCAACCTGTGTTCATGAACTTAATATCTTTGATACCAGATTTTGTTTGCATTCTTTTGTTTTAAACTGAAGACATCTGCTAACAGGACTCCATAAAATTTTAAATTTTTATCAAGTTGCTAAAATGGAGCCTCTGATCATTGCTAGTTGCAATGATATATGATAAACATGCGAGCAATTTAAGTTTTTTTGTTCACATGGAGAATCCAGAACCAAACGGCTGTGTGCTTAAAATTAGGTTGGATTTAGGAAGTAAACCAGTTGTTGCACACGTCGGTTTTTAAGTAACAAAAGACAGCAGAGGAAGTGTTAATAATGGCCATTAATCTTTATTTGAACTCTTGTCTGGTTAAGATACTTCGTAGCTATTTATAGTGACATCCGGAACATTTACAATTTTGAAGGTTTATTCTTGGTTACAAATGCAGAGTTCATTATACATATTCACACAACTGTCAAAGTAACCTGTACAGAGAGATCCTCTTTGAAAATCTAGTCTGTGCTTTTATTACAAAAAGCACAAGAAAATACTGTTGGAGCCCTCAAGCTAATGTGCTGCCGTTACAGCTTTAAACTAGAAATACACAATGCAGTACTAATTAATGCCATTTTAACACGTTAAAACAATGGATAAGGAATACTGTTATTAACGCCTTCATTTTTAAAGCAGTTGTTCCCCAAAGAAGTGAGTAAATAGAACACTTCGTGGCACATACATGATTAAAAGTTGCAAAATTTTGCCAATAGAGATGTTAAGTATTTTTTTTTTGTATTTTTAATATCTCTATATAATTATACTTTTAAAGGTGATACATTTTACAGAGATGTAGTCAGCTTTGTATAAAATACCATGTAAGTACATTCAAACAAAACTACTTTTCACCGTTTCCTAACTGCACACACGTGCAAATAGCCTTAACTCTTCTGAACAGCCTCACTGACGTGATGCAACCACTCGCATAAATAAGGGGTATTTGCATACCATGGTAGAGGATTAAGCCTTGTCAGCATAATTTCTAACAAATAAGGACAGATAAAGCACATACTGCATTTATATGCATCTTAGAAAAAAATACATAAGTCAGATTTTCATTTAGATTTTAAATACCAGCAATTAAAGTTTCTCAAATTACGTATTTCAGAAATTGCACCTAAGTGCCAGGGTACTTGCCAGTTTGAAAAGACCTACGTGCCCAAAGAAACGTAATGCATTAGAGCTGACGACTTTCAGTTCTGACTGCTATTTTGTGCTGAACGTTCGTCACGTTGAGTTAAAAAAAAAAAAAAAGTAATGCAAGAAGTTGCTATGCTATGAAATTACAAAACTACCCAGCAAATGCAGCAGGACTCCAACCCTCATTCTGGCTAGTAGCAATTTACTGTCTCTTCCACCTGGTCTGGAAATTCAGCGAGGCCCTAACTTCTTTATTTAATAGCCAAAAAAGCAGATTCGATACGCACCTACTTCAGCAAGTGACGTAAAACGCACTTTTAAAAGCTAAGCATACAATTCAGTGCTTAACAGGATAAGAAACCTAAGTGCACTTCGCATCGTTTACACAGAGGTGTATTTCAGGTACCTGGGACACCTCCACTTCAACGTTCAGCATTACTGTCCGCCACACACAGACACACAAGTTAGCTGACTGTTCGTGGAACCGAGCAGCTATGAGGCAACTTGTACCAGAACTTAGCGAACAGGCATTGATTGTTGTCCTAAGACATAGGAAAACCGCAAATGCTAATGTATTTGTTATTCCACTCTGCTGTCAATAACGCCACTTCTTATGCATTGGGAATTCATGTTTCCCAGCCTCCCTGTGGTTTCCCCCCCGGCTCCCTCCAGTAGTATAGCGTCCTCCAGTCTATTAAGTCCTCCTCCCATTCATTTCGAAGTGTCAGGTTTTCAGCACTTACTTTAGCTGCAGATTACACAACAGTCAGACATCCCTTTTGTTGCACCATCTATCTAATGACAAAAGCATATGGGAAAGTTGCAGTGGTTCACTTAGGAACATGAAAACAACAAAAGGAATTGTTCAGTGCACAGATCCAGGCCGTGTACTCACTGTGTGCAATAGGTGCCCCAGAACGGAGCTGCAAAAACGGTGCCACGTTGCTGGCAGGTTCACCACAGTGCCAGGGACACCACAAAAACAGGCAGCTCCAGAAAATGACAGCGAGACTGGACTGGAGGGGCACGTTCTTTTCTCCCTTACTTGCTAGATCTTTTTTTGAACTGTTGCAAACAAGTCCAAGAAATGCTCTTACATAAATGTTGTGCTGGAAGGTTGCCCGGGTCAGTATATGCTACATTGATTGTCTCGCAAAGCTAAAGTATCCCAGGCCTCTTGAAATCCATCAAAATACTTCAACTCTCACTATAAAATCTTCCTGGTTAAACAACGGGAAAGCCTGGCTCTGCTACTAAACTCGGCAACAAATACCAAGCAAAACTTAGGGGCCTGAAATGAGGTCAGGTGGCACAGAGGTTTTGTTCCACCCGTGGCCACCTACTGAGGTCTGTAGGGACTGAATCTGCTCCTACCCTGGTGACTTGGAACCAAACTCGCGGAGCGGAGTTCAGACAGATCTGTAATTTGTCCAAGATAAGTGGTTTGCAAACACTTTATTTTACATTTCTATCATTCATTGTTATTGGTATTTTTGTAAAACAAATCTGGTGTATGTAAGGAAAATAACTCAAAGCTTCCACTCTAACATTTCAAGATGGAAACTTGGCTGGTAACTGACTATTTGCATAACACCTTTAATTAATTATCTGGGCAACAATTGGATTAAAAAAAAAAAAAAGACATGAGAATATGATGGTATTTCCCAAGAAAGAAATGCAAGATTTGGAAAAAAATTAAAGTCTATGTGTATGCGCTTCTGTTCTACAATGATCTATTCAAACCTTAGAGCCACACAAAAGACGTGCCCATCCCTGGGTATGCTGTCAATTAGGGGCACTGCTGCTGGGGGCAGGCAGGGAGTGTTTCCCCTCGTGGCACCACTTTTGTTTCTCCATTTAAAAAAAAAAAAATCAGTCCTCTAGAGGGCAGCATTCAATCAGCATTCAGTGATTCAGGCAGCACGACCCAGGATTACTTCGGAGTACGTAGAGAATTTACATACAGGCTAACAGGACACAGTTACTGGCCAAGGGTGAGATCTTTCATGCTGGCCCAAGAGTTCACGGCATTGATTAGAAAAATCGAGTGCCCCACGTACAGGATACACAGGTTGGGAGCTGTGGGCTGGGCACCGCAGCGGGGGCTCTGCAGGCGAGGACTGCTTCAGCTTCGTGCTGACTGCAGTCAGGGCCACCGGCAGAAATGGGACACTGAGCTGGGGAAGGGGAAGAAAACCAAACGAGAGAACAGGCTTTCCTGTGTGAAAGCCGTGGTCATAAACAAACACGCTTCCGGGACAACAACTGTAACAGCACGATAAACCTGGGGAATGACCGGTGTCATTCCCTGCGGAATGCTCTGTCATTACGTAGGATGTCTTGAACTGCTGAAACCTCACGTGCATTTTGCTGGTTTGCTTAAAGAATTTCAAATGCAAAGATAAAAAGCTCACAAATATTTTATCTTTTGGTTCCCTTAAAAAAAAAAAAAACCATCAGAAAGTCTGGTATTAAAAGAAAACTCGCATTTCAATACACAGGAGAAAAATCCATAGGGAAATAATTCATGACCATGACATACATACAGCGAGTGTCAGAAGCAGAGCGTACTCGAAAGAAGACTCCCCTGGAGAGTGAAACAAAGCATAGAGCAACATCCGTGCTGCTTTTAAGCTGAAGTCCCAGTGCATTAAGGCTCTGAAATGGGTTCAGGTTGGAGTCAGCCCAGGTTTTATCTGCCACCGGTTTCACAACCCAGGGAACTACTCCTGAACTAGCTGGCCAAGCCCACAATTAGGCCAGCTGCACAGCTAATTAATCTCACCTGCCCCCATCTGCTCAGGCCAAGTCACGGGGCTCCCTCTGGCAAGGGGCCCCTGGAGCTGCCAGCGCGCTGTTGGCACCAAGGCCACAGACACGGGGATGTTTGGCTGTGGTCACCCCCCCAAAATACATTCACAGCTGAACTCTGGCAGGTGGTCATTAGTTTCAATTTGATATAGAACAAATCTTACAGAAAGCCGCTCGTCCTGTGCTCCCGGGCAGCAGAGACATGGTTATCTGAGCATAATGGAAATCACCGTGCTTGTACAGGCAGATAAACTGGACCGATACATTTTGTAAACTAGAGAACAAAGATAAACGTGAGTTGGCTGGGCTTTACACTCCCCAAGACAAGTAACTCAAGTGTTTGAACCCAAGTGTTGGTTTACTGATGAATCCACCAAGCTAAGAGGTTAACTATTTCAGTGATCGAGATAAATCAGTCGCTCCGTCACAGCGACCTGCATTTCACGAGTGTTAGTTAGCAGCCTCAATCATCTTTAGCACGTCAATCATCTTTATTGCTGCTGACATCTAGTGGTAACGTTTAGCTGCGCTTCTGGATTCCCTTAAAACAAGCTCGCGTTCTCTCAAGCCAGAAAAAAAGAGAGGTTTCCTGAGGGAAAAACGCACTACGCTGTGTGAGAGGCTGAGATAATTACCGAGTTTTGACTGCGACTGCCAATGCTACCTAAAAGTAAAATTTATCTTCGTGAGCTATTTGCAAATTCAGAGTATTAAAAAACCCACATAAACATTTTCATATGGAAGGAGAAAATAATCAACTGCTCTGGCATGAATTTGCTGAGCAAAGCACATCTTTTTTTAACTCTTCCCCATAGGATCATGACTGCTCTGAACCAATTTATCATTTAACAACCTACTCTTCCAGATCTGTGTGTGGAAGGCACGTGGAAGTCTGAACAGATTTCCTTAGACCGTACAAAGGAACGGTTGCTCTAGCACAGCTTCCGATTTCCATTGTTTGACAAACAAGGGGCACAGCTCAAAATACACAGGCTACCTGCACCGATCCCAGTGGAGGACCAGGGAGGACTCAAAATGCAGATCACAACTGCAGCCCCTGCAATATTTGTGCCCGAGGAGCTGTGCCACGTCCTCTCCCGGAGCTCTGCTTGCTGCAGGTTTCAGCTGCCTGCCAGACCAGGCTTGTGACCAGCACCCCCCGAAGGGCACTGGTCGGCTGCTCACAGTGGGTGCCGCGTTCTGCGAGGCCTGTCCCTGCCACCTCTGCTAACGCAGCTGCGGGTCTGTACGAGGGCAGCAAAGCTGCGGCATCCCCAACACACCCGGCCGTGTATGTGCACGAAGGGACCTTTTCTGGGTGCTGGACAAGCCACGTTCAGCAGCAGAAACCCCTGCAGAAGGCCTTTACCTGGGAATTGTCACAGATGTCCTCTCAAACGTTGGGCAGCCAGGGTGGCAGCGCTGACGGGGATGGGTGCCAGCCGCAGCCCCGAGGCAGGAGGATGATTGTAGCCTTCCTCCGGATGGGCAGGGAAGCACCACGAGCGGTCCAGAACGTGGCGTGGGGACGGGGAAGAAAAACCCCGGTTAAGAAGTTCAGGTGACAAAAAAAGAGCTCTCTTTCTCTGTTACAAGCAAATGTCTTGGGTTCTGTGGTGCCAGAGGCTCTGTGCTGGGAGGGGGAAGGCTGCCATGCCGAGCGGTCAGAGCAGCGGGTAAAGCACTGTTTGGTATTCTGTATCGATGTTTTGCAGGCCTGGCAGTGGTCACAGTTGATGCCTACAAGCACTGGATATTCCACAAGTTGAAGACGGAATACTGACTTGTTTACCTGAAGATAATAGGACTTCGGGGTATTTCCTCAGAGAAAATATAAATTTTAATATAATTTCATAAGCTTTGGAGGTTAGCTTGTCTCGTAGCTTCAGTGATATCAAACTTCTTCAAGTAGGAGCTAGATAGAAAGCTGTTTAGTTTTTGCCAGCGTATGTAAAACAAGACTTTTCTATCTGCATTGTAGATTGTTTGTGGACACTTCCAGATTCTTGTGCTTTCTGCAGTCATTCTGGGGACTGAGCTCTCATTGATACCAATAGAGGTTCCACGCACAGGACACCTGCAGGAGACCAGGCGTAGCAGCCCGCAGCGTGGTTTGGAGTAGTTCATTGTTTTAGTTTGGAGATGGCTGGGGGAGACGGGAAGAGCAACTGTACATTAAGGGAACAATCACACATCTTCCCACTGACATCAATGAGAGATTTGCCTTCAACCTTCCACAGAAGCATTAGCTTTAAATTGGGACAGAAAAGGGGTTTTTCAAAAGAACTAAAAGCCAGCGGGAGCTCGTTCAACTGCTCCATACGCCTTTAAAACGCCCCGCACCAAAAGTGATAGCTAACATCATGAAATGGAAGTAAATAAAATGCATTTTCATTGCTGTTTTGAGTTAAATAATTCTTGTTTCTTGATTTGTTAGTTGGTCTGGATTTACAGATTTAGTCTGTACAGCAACCAAGAGTAGTACCAAGAGTACGGTCAGTAACTGGTGAAGACGTGAAGTGTAGCCACAAAGCAAGCAACGCCTAGGTGTAGACCCTAAGCAGCAAACAAAGCTAGGTAACAGCAGTTTCATGCCTACAAACGTAAATCTTGGCGTGTCCACATCTACCAAGCTGGCAGGTTCCCCTGGGGCCGATAACCACATCCCCTCCCCTGAGTCCCCTCTGGCACCGCTGCCCTCAGAGATGCAGCGGAACAAGGATCTGACAGGGTTCAGGTCTGCTCAGTACACCAAAAACGATTCCCTTCTGTTCTCTTAAATTCAAGGCCACAAAGCGCCCTTGTATCATCTGGTCTGGTCACGGGCAGGCTCTTAATTCCACCTCAGACTCCTACACACAGGTTAGCAACTTGTATCGGGCTCAAGTATTTCATCCAGAAACCATCTGTGCAATCAACAAGGCCTTAAAGTGGTGGGGATTCCATCACTGGGCTGGTTAGGATTAACCAGGCTCACCATTAAAACCCATGGCTCGTTTTATGTGATTTTACGTAGCTTCAGCTTCCAGCCATTGGATGAACTTGTTTCTATAAAGGAGTATCTATAAAGCATCTCCTCCCTCTGAAGGAATCCGATTGCCTCAGTCTTCATTGTAAGCTGAACAGACTTGTCTGTAAGCCATTTTCTTCCTCCCTGAAACATTTTTTATGGCTCTTTGCTGCATAATCCTTGTTTTTTCCCCCCCGCATCTTTAAAAACATAGCTGGTAAAGATGTTGGCAATTTTTTTTTAAATTTCTGTCACTAAGGCAATGTGCAGAGAAAAATCGTAACCATCATTTTATTCATTACCTTGCTCTGCATGGGATGTGCCTGAAATAAGGTAATTAAAAGAAAGAGACCTAAAAAGGGGAATGAAAGAGGAGGGTGAAGAAAGCGCAGAGCTACAAATTCCACAATCAAACCACATAAACCCAAGAAAATCAAATGCAAATGAACCCTACAAACCAAGACAAATGCCCCAAACTCTGCGATTTGGGAAGCCCAGGAGCAACAGTCTGGGCTCTGTTGCTTAAGAAAAGACTTCAGCAGAGCCCTCCCCGTGGTGCAGCTCTGGCCTGGCAGTCTGAGCGTGTTGCTCTGTTGGAAGTTTTGCAGTGGAGGTTTCCCCGGTGGGATCTGCAGTAACAAAGTGCTCGCACGTCTTCAGTCACAGACCAGGACCCAGAGGCGTTTCCTCTTGAGACAGAAGCTGTCCTTGGTAGGAACAGAGATCCGCAGGCAGTCCAGCTTGGTGCATTTCCCAGAGGCTCGCAAGTTCCATCACAGCGGCAGGTAGCGACGAAGGGAGCTTGGCTTTGTAGCCTCTGCCAGTTCGAGGTCTTCTTGTTTGGCCGGATGGCATACGGCAGCTGCTTCCATACCTAGGGCTGCATCCTTTTCTTTTTTGTTTTCAGCCAGGTTTTTTCACTCTTGTAGTGCGCACGTACAATGCAAATACAGAGTTGAGAGCCAGATTAGTGCAGGGACTCGGCCCTGCGTCGTGCGGTAAGGCACCCGAGGCAACACGCCGTCTCCGTGCTGTTAGTTCACACAGCAGCGCTAGCAGGGAGCACTGCTCATTCCCAGCCAGGGTCATCGGTACCTTGATCACATCTCGGTGTTACCATGCGTATCTGACGGGCCTGGGAGCTTTACAGTATTTTCAAAGTCCATAAATGGCAGAATCCAGTATAAAAAAAGGTCAATATATTACTGTTGAAGGGTTTTTTTTTCCTTTTTTTATACAAAAATTAAAAAGATCAAAATATATCACATTATTTACACACTGTGTTTCATGCTTAGAGATCACTGAAAAAGAACACAGACAAACAATTTGATCAAGAGAAACCCTCCACTACTAATCTTCCTGCTAATATAAGGGTTGATGGTCAGATTTCGCTGAATATTAACTACATCCAAGCAACTTACCACAAAATTAAAAGCTGTTATATGCTACGAGCATGCTTACATTCTAACGGAGGGTTTGCAGCCGGTTAGTAACGTGCCTGCTGTTAATTGATGTGTGTCCGCGTACCACATTTGAAGCTGGGTTAGCAATCCCGCTCAGCTTCAGCGTCACAGCCTTGCTGGAGGACAAGCTTCCAGCACCCTCGTCTAAGTCTGGCTCCGATGCTGGTCTGGGGGGAGACGTCTCTCTTTGGCACTGGCCGCCCTTCCCGTTCACCCCCTGGCTGTTCCAGGTGCACGAGCCACTAGGAATGACCTGACCCCGTGCACCCAGATGTCTTGGTCAGGCACTGCAGCAGCGCAGTTGTTGGGGTTATAATTACAGTGGCAGAAAAGCCCCGGTTTGGAAATAGATGTTTTGTAACTGACAAAAGGTAACCCCTGCTCGAGTCTCAGCCAGGACGCAGCGCGTTACGCAGCCGCATTTTGGATGTGGGGTTTTTGCCTGAGTGGCTCCAAAGCTGCTGGGGCCGTAACCGAGGCCTCGTCTGAGCGAGCCTGGCAGAACGCAGTTACTGACACTTAGGAGAACGATTTCTCAGGCTTAGCAAGTTTTTGGAGTGGTGTTCCTAGCATTTGTGCAGATACCAGTCTGCTGCCGCGGGGAGCACGACATGAAATGAGGTCGGATCCTGCTCCCACAAGGCGTGACGCTGTGTGCCAGGTGCGGAGCCGTGCTTAGAGGAAGCGCAGTTGTACGATCACCGTGCACCAGACCAGCTACTCAGGGCCTACGCAAGGGTCTCTTATCATTATCGTTACTGTACCTTGTGCCAACATCCCGCTACTGGCAGTCCATCTGGTCCCTGCAAAATTGAATTTACAGAATTAATTTCTGTTGACAGCGATTTCAGTGTCAGACCCAGAAACCCAACGCTCCATCCTCACAACAGCGATGCGAGGTTTAGCGGTAAGGTTAATTACCATGCAAAACGTACACGCCGGGTAACCACAGAAACAGTTCCGCAGTGCCACGCACAGCACGATGCTGAGTGCAGCCCAGGGTTAAAAAAAATAAAAATCCACACCTTCTTTTCCTTTAAACTAGAGAGGAAACGCAAACAAATACAACGATCTGGAACCTCAGTGAATTAACTTTATAACCTGCCGTTTCTGGTTTTTGTGATCAGACCTTTACATGGGAAGCAAGATGTGGAAGTGTATCTTCTGTTCATATGCGCTGTTCGGGTGGGGGTTGGTTTTGATGATGACCTGTGTTGAGCTCAGTTCTGTAGTACTTAGTTTCTTTAAGAAATCTCGCGTTGCTGAACTGATGGAAGCAGGATGAGTGGTGGACTATGCAAAGGCAGTGAAAGTACTTGTCTTTTTCTGACGGAGATGCAAGAAACGTACAGAACTCAGCCTAAAGGGCTTGCTTGCCAGGAGGAAAATGCTGAAAAGGAAGGAGCCCCTCAGAAGAGGAAGGAGGCCAGTGTGTGACCAACTCCTTCAAGATACTCTTGAAGAAAACAGCTGACTTCAGCTGCCTCTTCTGATGCTGGAGTTTGTAAGGCTCTTGGATCTCTGATTGCATCAGTTCGTGCCTGGGGAGCTGCAGAGAGCACCCAGGCACCGACCCCTCCCTCAGAACCATCTCCAGACCAGCCAGGGGCTGGAAGCCACGAGGACGTGTCTGCAGCAGAGAACTGCAAATAGAGGTCAAAATGCATTTTTACATTTTTTACTGTAAAAGTCATCACATTTTTTGTATTCTGTATTGATTTTCTATGTAAAGCAGCCGATGCCCAATAAAACAGATGCAGTGAAGCAAGGTGACGCTCTGCGGCTGCTCACGGCGTGACAGCTGGGGTTATTTTCATGCACTGCCCTGTAAATTACAGACGTGGAAGCACACACAAATTTCTGCTGACACCGGTCAATATTTTGGTCCATGATGATAAAAAGAGACAAAAACCGTGCAACACGTGCAGTTATCAGTTGCTGGGGTGACAGCTAATGGGGACAACACCCAGAGCAGTTGTTGCCCCCAGGGAAGCCGCGGGCTGCTGTCAGAGCCCCCCCAGCACACCGACCCTCACAGGGCCGATCGCTGCCCTGGGCCTTTCTCCCTCCCACGAGCTCCAAATGCTCTTTTGGCCATCAGACCTCACACGTTTCTACCACGTTTCACTCTTGTGATCCCCAAAGGACTTGTCGGCTCACAGAGCGCTTCCCAAACCACGCGCGAGGCTCACGCTCGCGCTCCTGGACCCAAAGCAGTCGCCGAGAAGCCAGCAGCCCCCGGCCACACTGAGGACAAAGCCGACACTCGTGGGCAGCCCACAGTACACGTGGGGTGGGACACGTGCACGTGCCACGATAACCGGTCCCTGCAGAGGAAGCCCCCTTCTGCACCGGCAGCACAGATGGGTCCCGTGTTCTCTGTAGCTGAGACGAGACATGCTCGGTAAATATAACATCTCCAGGGAGTAAATACGAAGAGCTGGAGCAGGCCTGCTGCTAATAATTGGTTTCTTTGACACATATGAAAGTAATTTAACTTTTTGAAAGAGAGACAGCTTACTGCCCTTTTGTTTCTCTGAAGACAACTGCAAATCATCTAGCATGCAGCGTTTTCTATGGTTAAAAAAATGAAAATAAAACAATGACCTCTTTTAGCTAGTCATGCAGAACCCTCTGGATCAGAGAGCAGAGCGTGAACCTCTGCATAATCGGTGGACTTCAACCCCAGCTCTGCAGCACAGAGCTGACACAGCAAACACCCCAGCAAACGCCCTTTTGATGCCTCAGTGCCAGTGAACTCCTCCAGCCCTGCTCCGCAGGTTCGCAGCACCCTTGGGGAGAGCCTTTCAAGGCCCAGCCGGGAGCCTGGCGTGCAGGGCTGCAGAAGCACAGGCACGAGGAGAGCCAGGCTGGGCCACAGGTAGAGAGAAACGGGAACTGAATTTCAGTATTTGCTATAGGGAAGGGTCGGCACCCCTGGTATGGCCATTGCCCTCGCTCCTTGTCTGAAGGCACTTTAACCATGGGAAGGCACAATGCATCGGTGTCCTCCTCCGAGTGCCAAAACAAAGCATTGCTTTCTCTCCTGGAGGGTTCACTTCTCAGGACAGGGCTCACACAAAGCCATGCAAGAAAGGCAAAGAGCAGGTACTGTACCAACGGGCAGGGCACGCTCACCCCGGCCAGGCCTGGCAAGCCCGGCTCCCCTTGGCTGCCCGAAATGCTACGGTCTCCCTGTTCAGAAACAAACAAAACTGCTCGCTGAGAGCGCCACAGGAGCTGCTGAACAGACATCAGTGTGTGAGCAGAAGGGAAAGCACACTGACAGAGCTTGCACATCCGTTTCTGATGACACAGCGAGTCAACAGGCGCTGGGTGGTGGGGAGCTCGCACACACACACGGTCCCATCTGGGAAATATCTCCTGTACGCAGACCAGAGGTTCGCGTTTGAAACAGCAGTGAAAAAGATGAGGGTTAAACCATCCAGCATGTTAAGCGAAGAAAGGTGATCCGTCAGAAACAAAATAATCGTAGCTCTCATTCAAACTCCAGGCAAAATTCAGCACGTTGAGTGAGGGACGCTGCTGCTGGTCCAGGAGCTGCACGGCAGCTTCGGCTGCCACGGCTGTGCGGCCAGCACGAGAAGAATGCCACGCACTGAGACAGGATTTTTTGTTTTGGGGTGTGTTTAAGCAGGTGCCTGGCACTGCGGTTAGGTGCAGCTGAGTCACCTGTGAGTAGTTTCAGTTCAATAGTTAACACAAACTACTCTTTCATCCTGCGAGCTCAAAGCATTTTAGGGGACGGATCTCTCTGGTTTTAGTCATTAAATGAAGAGCAGCAATGAAAAGGAGGGAGATTGTACCAGGCCAAATACTCAGTGCAGATTTTATTCTGGGCCACATCAAAGGGTTGACACATGGTGGAGGAATCCACCTTCTGCAGCCCTGGAGGAAGGTTTCTGGAAAGCCTTTTTGCCTGCATGCTGCGTGACGGTGGCCCAGGATGTGTCTGAGAAAGGACAGATCTGAGCCACGAGCTGCTATCTCAGGCTGAGAAACACGGGAGGTCTCTGCTCCCAGAGGCACTTTTTGGCAGCCTCAGGAGCTCATACATCACATCTCTCTGGCAGTATTAAGATGCTATCAACACCAACCCGCTTCCCCACGCAGGAGAGCTAGAGCCAGCTTCATCCTTGCTCGGTGTGGGAGATGTCGGGATGAAGAGCTGACCTCGCTTTCGAATCGCCTCCCGTCCCGTGCCTCAAGTTACTCCCCAACTGCAAACGTACTCAAATCTCGGCAGGCAGCTTCACCAGGGCACGCTATCTCCTGAAGAGCATTACTGAAGCCCATTGTTCCCGTCTACAATCAGAAGGTCTCTGCACAAAGATTCTTTATTTTTACTGCTGTGGCTTGTTCCCATCTGGCCAGTGAGGAGCCCTTACAGTGAGCAGTGAACTTCCAGCAGTGCAGATAAAACAAACCATTAGGAAAAGTGAGAAAACAATAACCATCTGCTCTGATTTACTGCGAAATAAAGATCTACCAAATCCTCCCTCGCTTTCCCTGGCTGCAAAGCCGCAGCCACTCACAGTCCCTGCCACGCACGCCAAGGATGAGCAGAATAAACGACGTACCACGGGGCAGGGCTGATCCAGTCCGGGAGGGCCAGGTTCCCCCTTCTGCCCTTTGGCTCCTTTTCTCCCTGGGATTCCTCGCTCGCCCTGTCACAACAGGAAAATAGAATCAGGAACGGGAGGGGTGACCGGCAGGGAAAACACCTCGGTTTCACTTGCACAGCAGCTGCAGAGCCCCAGGTCTCACGCAGAGTAGGGATGTCTGCACTGGTGCAACCTCAACTGAGCAATTAAATGAATGAAAATCTTCAATTGAAGCTGGGTAGAAATATTTTAATAGATAATTTTATAACAAACTGAGTAAATGACCGGTTTCCATTAGAAACCAGGTTGGTAGCTGGCAGCGAGGGCTTTGGGGCAGCCCCTGCCAGCTCGGCTGGAGCACCAGCTCCTGGCTGCTGCCACCAGCCGGGCACCCTTTTAGTTACGGATCCCTATTACAGAACCCCTAGCTTAGATCCAGTTTCAAGGTCTATAAACCAAAACTAGCGATTCTTCACAACCCAGAGCTGTCAGGCAGCTCCAGCTCCTCCAGCGTTTGCAGGCTGCGGGGCGGGGGGGGGACAGGCTTGCAGACAAATACTTCTGCCACAGAAAAGGCCCTACAGCAATACGCCAAGAAATGCTGCCGGGCTGGAGGGGACCCCAGGGCTGCAGGAGCTGCCAGCACGGCCTCCTGAGAGGAGCAGCCAGTCCTGCCCCTGGACAGTTTGTCCCCACGAGCATCCTTACAGCCATAGCCCACTCACCTTCTCCCCTCTTTCACTCTTTTCTCCTTTCTCTCCTCTGAGTCCTGGGAAACCCTGTTACAACAATTTTTAGGTGGGGAAAAGAAGAGGTTTGTAAGTTAGCTTTGTGCACACCCCAGCATCCCGGTTAACAGAAGCAACCCCCTGCAACCAAGCTGCCCTCCCGCTGGCAAAGGATACGACACATTTGTCCTGTCTGACTTTGGATCTCATCGATTCCTTGGGAAAGCTAGTGCTTTAACATACCCTAACGGTACTTCGTCTACAGGACATTTTTGTTTTCCTGAATCCAATACAAACATCATCAATGGGGAAGGGAAACTCCTGTAGCACCTCTAGCTCAGCAGAGAGGCACCGCGGTGTGGTGGGGTTACCGCTGTGCGGTGGAAGCAGCCGCCCAGCAGCTGGCTCAAATTAAGCCTTGTCTACTGACATTGTTCCATGGACAAAGGGAACGTAGCCCATACCACGTTAGCTATATATTTTTTGTGAGAATGTCAAACAATTTCATGGCTTTTACGTGCGCGTTCACATTTCTGCACATGGCAATTAATGCTCTCCATACTCACATCTAGTCCTGGCTCCCCCGGCTTTCCCTGCAGGTGGAAAAAAAGAAGCCATGCTGGAGTGAGTGCACACAGCAGCCCCGCAGGTTCACGATGGCACCCGTAACCCCTGGCCTTGCTGTGCTGGACCCACTGTGACAGGGGTTGCACAGCCCCTGTTTTAGGATTGCAGCACAATTCCACCTCTCCCGTCCCACAGCATTACCTTCTCTCCTTTGGTACCGGGTAAGCCAATGAGCCCGGGGGCACCAGGGAGACCCTAAAAAAAAGGGAAATAAAGCCAGCATTAGGAAAGGAGCTGTAAGGAAGGTTTGTATTGACAGAGGTCAGATATGGGAAGACAACTCACAGCCGGTCCCGGGTCCCCGTGCTCCCCCTTCTCGCCGCTGTCCCCCTTTTCTCCCTTGACGCCATCCAAGCCCTGCAGAAATGAAACACCGGCGTCAGCCAAGCAACAACCAGGCCTCAGAAATGCCCTCGGGGAGAAGCTGGTGCTAAAGGTCAGGACAGTGCCCTAAGGCAGACCAGTGGAAGCATAAAAACCACAGCACCAGCCCAAAATGCAGCTGAAACGAGGACAGCCAAGGACAAGGACATCTCCATCAGCTCACACCCTCGCTGCTGTTAATGTTTTCCTCTTGACCAAACCCTAAGCAGTTGAAACTAAGGCTTTCAGCCTGTGGGTTTGGAAACCCAGACTTAAATGCGCTGCAGGCCATCAGGACTCCATAAAGGAAAGCATTTAATATCGTAAACCTATTTGGAAGGAAAAATGGCTAATTTTCAAAAACACCAACTGCGGAACAACACAACCGAGGGATGTCTTGTCACAAACGGCGACAAAAAAAATCAGTCCCCAGAGCTGACAGTCTTTTGTGATCCTGCAAATAATGCACTGGCAGCCTGGAAACAGTGGGTGACATTTCATTTATTGACTTACTTTAGGCCCCTGGATTCCTGGAGGACCCTGCAGGAAAGACAATGGTGCATTTGAAAAGCAGAATTTAAACACAACCCCCCAAAGTTTGCTTCCCAAACCATTTCTCACTAAAGTTACGGGCTGACAACGGCCAAATAGTTCTTTTTCAGGACAGGTGGCAGTTTATTTGCTTCTTCTATGTCAGATTGGTGGGAAGAAACCGAAAGGGGCTGAACTGCACCACATGCAGCAATAAGACCCTGAAGAATCATCTCAGGAGGGTATCAGAGCTCTGGTAACTCGGTTCAGCACTGTGAGAAAGCTGCGTGGCTGCAAAGCAACCTTGCTAGAGGCTGATGTGCCCTCCGAAATCAGGTGCTTCTGTCTCTCCAAAGACAGCAGCCACGCTGTAGCTATTCCCTGTTTTTTTATTTATTTTTTAATCCCTAAATTCACAGCAGCCCACCGTGGTTAAACAGAGCAGAACGCCCTCAGCCTCCTTTCACTAATTGCATGGGGTAAGGAAGCTGCAGCTCTG
Organism: Oxyura jamaicensis; assembly: GCF_011077185.1. Taxonomy (NCBI): domain Eukaryota; kingdom Metazoa; phylum Chordata; class Aves; order Anseriformes; family Anatidae; genus Oxyura; species Oxyura jamaicensis. The sequence continues at coordinate 14,762,918 of NC_048905.1, read as the reverse complement.
CTCTACCGCACCCTCCGTGTCCCCGAGTCCTACCATGGGGCCGGGCAATCCGGGGGGTCCTGGCTCTGGGATGATCTGCATGGAGGAATTAAACAGCACGTTAACGCGGCTGGGCACGCGGTCGCACAGAGAAGGCAGGCAGTTGGGAAGGAAAAGCTCACATGGCCCAGGATCGCTGTAGGCCGCCCTCTGATTTAATAGAGGCAATTCAGGTATCTGCTAAAAGGGATGCCTGTAGAATTTATGAATAAATGGATCTTAATAAGCACGAGAATCAGACTGGCCTCTGAAATTAGAGGCATCAGCCATGGTACTCGGTGCATTTGTTAGCTGTAAAATGGACAAAGAGGCTATTTTCCACACAGACACAAGGACACAGCCTTTTTGATTAAAAAACACAGAAGGAAACTAGCATTCTCATGTCATTAATAAAAAGTGATCAAAACCCACCAACTTTTAAGCAAAAGGTGTGAAAAACGAGCAGTGCAGAAGGCCTATAAAACGGCACAAAGCTCAGCAGGTTTGGAGAGCAAAACATAACAATGGCATTCAGTATCTCAACCATCAAAGCAAAATCTGAAGCAACTTTGCAGTGCCAAAAAAAATTCCCTGATCTTGCCTAATAAATAAGCCCCATTTATAGGCAACTCGAAGCTCTCATGGAGAACGGCTGTTTTCTGCTCCTCTCCATTACACCGACGGCCTGCCTGCCTGCCACCTTCACCTTGTCACGGAAGAGGCTTCGTGGTGCCAGTGTCTTACATGGTTATTCTGCAAACACGGCGATCCAGTGTCTCCTTTGTCTCCTTTTGGCCCATCTGCTCCCTGAAAGATAAGAATTTGGCAGTGATGGTGTTGCATCTTCCAAAAAAGAAGAGAAAAATGCATTTATCTTTCCCCGAACTCCATCCCTTGCTCAGGCAAAGCTCTGGTTCATCCCTGGGGAGCAGTGCTACCACCTCGTGCCCTCTGAGTTCAGCCACCATCAGCATCGTTAGGTAGGGAAGCTCGGAGCTCTCACATCCTCCAGCTCCGCTGTGGTGTGGACAAACCATTGCTCAACTCAGCAAAACCCAGGCACACACCAAGCATTTGCAGAGATCAATTCACTAAAGCAGCAAGCAGCAGACGTACCGGTGGGCCCGATAAGCCCATTTCTCCCGTCTCTCCTTTCTGTCCCGCGATCCCTGCGCTGCCTTGGTCACCCTTAGCTCCTTTGGGACCCTAGAATTTTCCAGAAAACAACTTAATTTGGAGAAAACTGTAAACATGGGTCTTCAAAACAAAAACAAGCAAGCCGTTTCTGCCTCTCTGCTGTTTTTCATACAGCATCAACTCACGAAAACATGCTTTAACATTAAAACTTGCATATACTGATTTTGCAGACACAGCAGAATTTCACTTGGCCATAAGCAAGGAATGCAGCAGTTTAGGGTTTGGAAGGTTTATGCTGGAATTTGAAACAGTGTCTCATGAACAGCTCACAGAAGTAGCCCATTTAACTTGGCAGATGTGGACATGAGTAGCATCTGCGCTCGGGGCTGGGGGCATTTAATTCCTGGAGGTGTAGCCAGACACCATGGGGCAGAGCATCTGCTCTTGGGACACACTGAGGTTGGCTTTCCACATGGACAAGCACCGTGAACAACCAGTTAACTCCTAACTCAGCTCCCAGTGCTCTCCCACAACGATCCAGCCGTGCCCACCTACCTTTTCGCCATCTAGCCCAGGTGGACCCGGCAGGCCCAGCTCCCCCTGAAGCAACACAAAGGAAGCAGAGCCCACAGTAAATTAAAACAGGAAATGATCCCACAAAAGCGTTTTGAAAGGAAATGAGCTGGTCACTTGCATCAACTGCTGTGGTTATCAGTTGAGTACCGCGAGGCTGAGGAGCCACAGCGAGGACCACGGGCAGGGTTTGGTGATGACAGCTTCACCAGCCCAGCGGGACCTGGGCTTGGATTGAGCAGCACCAAAATCCTGCCCCTTCTCATCTGCTGACACATGCTTTTCCACAGCTCAAACTTTGTTTTAAGGAAGCTATAACCGACTGTAGGCTATTGGCAATCAGTGGCAGTGCTGCAGGGACACAGTGACAGGGCACAGGCCTGTCACGCAGCACGCTGCCATGAGGCGGGCTCAGCAGGGCCTAAGGCACCCTCAGCCCCACCTCAGGCATCTTCTTTGTTTCCTTCTGCCTCCCACCCGGTGACAAGTCCCAGAGGGGCTGGGATTTCACCCCTCAGGCGTAGGACCGGGAGTGGATTCGTTCCTCGGACACCTGCCTCTGGAGGAGGCCAAGGATCAGAGAAGGGTAGGCCCAGCGTGGCTGCAGTGTGGAAACCTGCTTTTTCAGCCAGAGGAAGCACTGAGGAACATTTCCTTCACTGCACACAGCCCCAGATCCCACAGCCAGCATCGCCTGCCCTGTTTTTGGAGACCCGCATGCAGTGTGTGCCTTGTTACACGACAGCCGCTAGCGAACATACTCGGAGGCACAGCCCGCGCAGCAGAGCTCGGTCTAACCTTAGGGCCTGGAGCGCCTTGTGGGCCTGGTGGCCCTGGGGGACCCGGCGAACCCTGAAACAGCAAACAAAACAAGCATGAGCATGACAGCATCACCTTTAACACGGCCCACGGTCCCCTCGGTGCCGGAGCAGCTCTGGCAGTGGGTGACAGCGGCCGTCCCCGAGACACAGGGCTGCACAAAGGCAGGCCCGAGGGCCCCCGGCCCTGAGGATGTTTGTGCAAAGGAAAACACACCCCGAGCCAGGCGGGGGTAACATGCAGCAGGCAAAATGCTTTGGGCTGTAGGTGTGCTCACAACTTCAGGCTTTTCAATTTTTATTTTACTTGTTTGCATTCTGCCCTCTCCAGCCAGCTGGGCTTGGAGAAGCACCATGCTGGAAACTGCGATAACCGGCTGGAGAGGTGCATTTCAACAGGGAAAGGCAGCAGGAAAGTCTTGCACCCCTGAGCATGTTGTTCTTCCTCTGCTCTGCCAGGTATGGAGAGCACGAAATGCCTTGGGATGAACAAGTATTTTGTGACTTCAAGTTAGCAACCTCAAATAGCAACCTCACAGCTTCTCAGCTGAAAAACAACCCTGTATCACACCCCCAAGCACCTTTTCTCCTTCAGTACGTGTTCAAACACTATTACACTTGATCACACTGCAAGTTGTGTAAAGCAATCACTTTTCAAAGCTCTGTACCCAGGTATGGTAAGTGTGCAAACACTGGAAACAGGGAGCAAGCAGGAAAACTGCAACGACAAAGTTAGCAGCGCTCCGTGGCGTGTCCCCAGCAATGTCCACATGCAGCACATGAGAGATCCCCAGCAGATGGGATGTGCAGACGTCTGGGGGAGTTTCTCCAACGATTTCCATCCCCAACCTCCACTCACAGAGCTACATGCCACGCTCCTGTCAGAGCAACCCATGCAGACATCTGGCAAACGGTAATTACCATCACTTTGTGTATCCCTGCAGCCTGTTATAAAACAATTAGGATGGTTCTCAAATGTGTCTGTAATTAAATATTTATTCTATTTGCCTTCTTTCATCCTAATGTGAGCGGCAGCATGAGGCTTGGTGCTGCTTCCTGTGGGTGCAGGGGCAGGTTAGCGCCTGGGCACCGCTCCCCATCCTCCCACTGCCTTCAGAGAAAGCCACATTGAGGTGATTTGCAGTGAAAACCCCACGCAGGGTGGAATAAACTCTTCCCTCCTGGTCGGCTCTGTGTTGAGACCTCAGGAAGGAGAAATAGCACACTGACAGGCAGTGCTCAGCAGCCTTTCAGCCCCTTCTGTTCCCATTACTCTGCAGCAATCAGCACGCCCTGCTGCGGTGCTCACCTTGAGTGCGTCCAGGATCCGGCCATCGTAGTCAATCACGACAGTGTCGCCCTGTTCCCCCTTCAGGCCAGGGGGACCCTGCAACCAGGGACGAATGCAGTTTAGTTTTTGCAGCACCTGAGAAGCAGGCAGCACGACAGCAAGGACCCCACACCTAGGGGCCTGGGGGGTTATCTCCTTACAGACACCAATTTAATCAGTTCCTAGACTGACACTGTAACCGTCATCCAACCGAGCCTCAACAGTCTATAAATGTAACTGAGAAGTGCATCGACACGATTATTTGAGTACCCCTATTCACAGCTTCCATCTTCCAAAAAGTCACAGGAGGGTCGCACTGGTAAGAAAACGGGGCTTTACTGTATTTCCCAGAGCTGTCTTCAGTGGCAGTATTTGGTATCTACATAATGATTTGTTTAAACGTGCACCATCTGTATTTTCTGACACAGAACTGATCCTTACGTTATTCAACACGCTAAATAGAAAGAGGAGGTGGGGGAGAGCTTGAGTTAAGGCAAATACACAACACGGAACAGAAAAAAAAATCCTGAACATCCATACCCGTGGTCCGATGGAGCCAATTCCACCCTTCTCACCAGGTTCACCCTGAAAATCAAAATCATGTTTTTGGTTCAGAGACACCAAGGAAAATACGGAATATTTATCTTAAAATTACTGTAACTGCATGAGATGCCAAGATGTGTTTTAGATTAAAAAAGAAAAAAAAAAAGTACAGCACCAACAAGGAGCTGCTGCTCCCAGAAAATAAAAGCACAACAACAACAACAACAAAACCAGATCTGACTTCAGAGCAAATGTATTTTGTAAAACAACCTCAGTGTGAGCTAGCTGACAGTAGGAACACACCTCAAGGTGCAGGGAGCTGAGCGCCCTGTGGCCGCGATGTGCCGTGCCGTCGCACAGCCCCGCTTTCTGCTTCCAGCAGACCAAGCTCCGGCTCTTTCTGCTGCAGTTTCTGTTTGCTTTAGGCTGAATTTTGTGTGTGGAAAGCTTCAGCTGACACATTTAAACCATTTCTGAGGGCAAGTTTAAGGAAAAATTCTGTGCCAATTTTTTTTTTTGAAAGCTGGGAGGTTTTGGAAAGCTGAAATGCATTCAGAAAGAGCCTGTTTGCCATACCCATGGAAATCTATACATTGGTCAAATTAAAGTCCTTGAAGAAGTAAAAAATAAAAATAAAATGTATAAACACAAAGATTCTTCATAGGAAAAAATCCCTTTGGTGGATCCTGGGGGAACAAACAAGCACTGGCACTATGTTTTCTTAGAAAAAAATGGCTAAGGGTCATCCAAGCCCGCATTTCTTCATCCTATACGGTCCCGTGCCTAACAAGGAGCCGTGGCTGTTTGATACAGAAAGCACAACTGGATATAGATCCGACTAAATAAGAAGCAGCTGGGGGGGGGGGGATAGTGGCTCATGAACGCTGTCCACGTTATATCATCACCACTTAACATATCAAGGCTGTCTTAGCTCATTTCTTTGCAGCTACGGAGATCAGGAGAACAGCAAGGCACATAAGCACCCTCACCTTTGAAGCGATACCACAACAATCGATACACGAAGATCAAAATGCGATCAGAGATTTAGCTGTCTTGGGAAAGAGAGGCCATTCAATGGAAAACATTCAAGGAGATGAGTTTTAAAAACTCTCATATCCACGTCCAGCTTTCATTAAGCTGCCAGGAGAAGGTAAAATACTTCTCAAAATCCCCCTGGTTTGTTTCATTTTTGGCATTTTATGAGGCTTTTAGAAAGTAAAGGCTTCTAACACCTACTCAGCTAAAATGTGCTGCCTCAACAGCGCTGCGCCCAGCTTCCCCCGTGGACTGGTATTTATTTACCTTGGGTCCTGGCGCGCCGTCCGTGCCATTCTCTCCCTTGGGGCCTGTGCTTCCTTTTTCTCCCTGAAAGCACAACAATTCAGGTGAGAGGTACAGGGGTGGGACGGAGAACAGATTTCTCCAGGTTGTAGTGTCCTTGCTTCGTGTTTACTTTACGTGCACGAGTGATCAAAGTTCTGCTTTTAGCCTAAAATGCGTCACGTTACCTATGTGCCAAAAGCGGGATTTTCAAGATAAAACGAAGCTTTCAGCCTTAGCAGTCTGGCCGTGGGTGGTACGTCGAGCTGCGGAGTTAGCCCCAAAACCGCAGTGCCAGGAGGCTCCTCCCAGCCTGAACAACAGCTCTGGGCCACCACCAGCAACGCTGCCTGAATTATTTCTGCAAGAGGAGGCTCTCCATGGCGAATCTCTGCAACAGCCAACAAGCTGCAAACTCGAGGCTTTCTGGGCAGAGCTACCAAGGCAGAGGGAGGGGTTATACATTTCTTCTTGAGCTTTTTGTTATTTTTCCACGTTCAGGCAGAATTGCACTTCTCAGCTTGCCCCAGCCATGATGCTGTGCCAAGCATGTACATTGGATAGACGAGCAGAAACCTACCTTAGAGCCCATAAGCCCTGGTTCCCCTGGGATGCCATCATCACCCTGAGGAGACAAAACATATAAAGTGAAACACAAAGAGCTCGTACACATGTGCCATCAGGATCCAACACTTCATTCACCCCCATCGAGCCTTGGGTGGACCTGAGACCCACTCGGGTTTGCAGGAGGCCAGGGGAAGGCAGCAGCACGGAGCCCAGGAGGCTGCAGCGTGGTCTGCTCCCTCCCAGCCCTGCTCCTCAGGATGAGGCATGGCCATGGGGCACTGCGCTGCTTACAGTGGCCCTGGGGAAGATGTTCTCCCACCTTAAACAGTTCGGTATTTAATCCATTTAGGGTTTGGGGGAGACTCGCTGATCTCCTAAGGGCCTCCTGCAAGCTACCACCCATCCTCATGGACTTCACTGTGAGCACCAGCAGACTGGGAGGAGATTTTCTGGGTTTCACGTGTCATATTTCATTGTTCCCCTGAACTAAAACTGCCCCGTAGGTGATCAAGAGGTTAATTTTGCTGGAGCGATATGAAAAATTTTAAGGAAATTCTGGTCTGCAAAACGCACATGGCCATGTCTGTTTTGGGGCAAGGCAGAGGGAGGGAAGGGCTGGGCCCTGTCGGCACTTTGGCTTCTGCTGAAGGCAGTGATTTATTCACTTCTCGATGGCGCCAACAGCAGAAAACGTGGACAGCTTGGCCACGTGCATCTCCTGCAGCGTTCAACACCCCAGCCACACAAAGCATCTGTCCTTCAGAGCGTGGGAAATCCCTCTCCTGCCCATGAGCAGCGACCACACCGAGATTGTGTGCGGCCATCCCTCACCATGGGCCCTCCCAGGAAACTCAGCCACCACAGGGCCTTTTGGGAGGTAATGTCCTCCAAAAGCTTCTCAGCTGAGCTTGAATTATTTGAGTGAAAGGGTTCAGACCTACTGCTTTGTTTGGCATTTGCTATTTCATTCTTTGTCTATTGGGCAGATGTGATTGCAGCTTCTGGCCTGTTTGTCGTAATGAAAGCCATGCTGAAGGCACAAGAGCATCTGTGCTCTGGGGTCATGGAGTCGTGGCTCTTTGTGGAGCACGTGCGAGAAACCCTAGGGAATGGCAGCACTGGGCTATTACAGGCAGCTGGGACTACGGCTGCCCCTTTTCCTCTGGAAGTGGTTTCCCCAGGCTAGCACTGAACAAAGCAAAGAAAAACTGCTGTTTTACCTTCTTCCCTTGCATGCCAGGCTCACCCTTCAACAGGAGCAAACGGAGAATAGAAAGACGATTAGGGAAATAACAAAAACTAAGACCAATCATGCTGATACTCAAAACTAATCGTAAATTTAAAATACTTGGCTTGTGTCAATCTGCATTATCCCTCCAAAACACAAGGAAGCACATTCCCAGAGCGCGCTGACTTCTACCCCCCAGCTCCTTCCAGCCCCCCTCGTTTCAAGGTTTTAACACGAGCAGTGAGTGCGCGCTTTGTGAAGGTGACGCGCTGATACCGACGCCTGCAGCTCCAAGGCAATGGCTAGTTCAATACCTCCGAAATTCTGTATCTGGTCCATATGGGTGAGAGCAGTTCCAGTGTGAAATACGCATGTTCATTCCCTCCCCACCATGCCGAAATATTTCAAGAATTCTTGTGAAAATCAGACAGATAACTTACTACCCACCTTTGGCCCTGGGGGTCCCCTGGCGCCCTGTTGAACGTAGAAGTGATTGGTTATACTAATTTGACAACAGGGTAAGACAGGAGGAAAACATTTCCAAGAGTATTTTAATCCCCATGAAAAAAATGACACAGATGCCAATTTGCAATCTTCCCTTATAAATACAGCTGTAAGTTCTTTCTGCTCCCAGCAGTAATAAATATCTTCTTACATGTGCGCTCTATGTATAATAATTTTGGCGTCAATAAGCAACGGCACGTAACCGAATACTGCAGGGAGCTAAAGGCTGAGGCACAGCACGCGGGGCGAGGGGCACGTAGATGGGCTCGCCCAAGTGCTCTGGGCAGTGCACCACGAACGCTTCTGGGCAATACTGACCATGAGGCCATCCTCTCCTGGGTCGCCTTTAAAACCCTGCAAAAGTCAAAAAAGATGACGTTGAACCCATCATCCCTCATTCCCCAAAATGCCCAGTGATGATTAAGATGTTCAATAGCATTGCGTTGCAGCCTACTTCTTTATTAAATTAATTGCCAGTGATCTGGAGCTTCGCAAGAGGTTGTCTGAAGGGAAGAAATGCCCGCTGGGCTCTCTGAGTTACGGCCGGTGGCCACAACACATGCTCCAGCTCCAGCCCATTGGTCTGAAGCTGGAGATGGAAATCCCTCCTGCTCCCTCACCCCGTGCCCCAGAAGCTTCACGGTGTGAGCAGCCACCAGAGCCAGATGGTGGGATGGCAGCACCGGGGAAGGGGATGCCCCGTCATTATCCTCTCCCTCACTGGGGTGGGGACCACCTGGTACGTGCACGCTGCACATCTCTGGTCCTTACAGGGGGGCCTGGAGGTCCTCTTGGGCCATCCTTTCCTGTGTCACCAGGAGGCCCCCGGGCACCTGGGGGTCCTGGCGGACCAGGGGGGCCAGTGGCTCCTTCTCGACCTTGATCACCCTGGAAGAAGTTCACACAGACATGGTGAGATGAAGTGGCACGGACAGGCCCAGCGGCTTGACATTGGCGTGGGGTGCCCACGACACATGCACTACATCCCTGGGCCACGGGCACTCTCCTGGCCCCCACCACCCGGGGGGGTTAAGCTGCCAATTCAGAAGGCTGGGAGCAAGCTCGCAGCTGCTTCAAACCCTCGGTGCTTGGTTCCTTAACCAGGATTTTGCTCAACGCCTTCTAACAGGGTTTTATCTCATTAAGCCCTTGCCCAGTGACCATATGCATGGAAACCATGGATTCAATGTACCAAAAATAATCCAAACCCAACGACATGCTGGCACGGAGCACGCACACACATCCGTAGCTTAGTGGACCACACCACAAAAGGCAGCACTTAGTATCCTTTAAATACAGCCGTGGTCATACATTCACATCCAGCTTAGCTCACACCCTACTGGGATGCAAAGCAAGAAAGCAGCAGCCATCTCCTGGTGCTTGCAGAGGCTCGGTACGTGGGATGGGGGCACCACGAGGGGCTTTGCTGCCCGGTTATCGGCTCCCGACCCACCGCCGGCCGCCGCAGCCCAGCCCCAGAGCTGGGGCCGGGCACATCCACCATGTGGCTACACAATGCAAATCCTCACGGAAAGGCCGTCTCGTAAATCTTTTAGCAACATCTGGATGGGTTACCACCGAGGCAGCAACAGGACTGCGTTTAATATGTGGCCCGCCCTCAAATCAGGGACAAGTGTGGGATTTTCAGAAGTCCTTAAGTGACTTAACAGCACCAATCCCACTGCTTTTCAACAAGACCCGTGCTCCTAAATCACTTACATAATTTTTAAAAAGTCCTATTGCAAACCCTGAAAACTGCATCCAATTATGTCAACTCAAAGAGTCTCCCACTGAATTTTGCCTCATTAAAAAGTCACATTTAGAGTATGAGGATTGAGACAAGTACACTTTCATACGTTTTATAATACCAGCATTGCTCTTTGTCCCGTGAACAATTAATGGGACTTGTTGCTAAGTCCCCGCTTCCCCCAGCGGGCCAAATGCTGAAAACCCACGGCTTTTACATCTCCTTGCCTTGCCAAAACTCCCCCTAAATTCTAACAGGGTTCACCGAGGGTGCCCCTAACAAGCACCTGAGCGTAGCTCGTGGCAGCGACAATGTGAAATAGCAGCAGTGCGCCATCAGCCAGCAAGAAGGAGCAAAAGCAGCTCAAAGGAGCACAGCAAACCAGAGGGGGCAGATTCAATACGTCTACCTTGAGCACTCGCCGGCTAAAGACAAGCTGATCGTTAGCCAGAAATCCGTGATTGAGGCGGGGAAAAACCATCTAGCCCAGCAAAGTGGAAGGCAGAAGAGAAAGAGCAAGGATTTAAGATGCAAGCACAGCAGAAGAGTGAGTTTGAAAGGCCATAAAATACACAACATTTTCACTTCGGTGATTGATTGATATGCAAGGAGGAAAAGATGTAGGTAGACAACCCTGGTGGTTTTAACCTTCTGGATACCCTGGAGGCTACAAATAGGGACACAAATATCTTTTCATGACCTTACGGCACAATAGGACATTCAGGGCTGCTGGGGCACGGAGGATTCCCCACCGCAGGGGTTTTCTGCAGAATGCAGAGCATTCTTCCAGTAAAACCCACAGGGACATATCCCAGCATTTCTCCTGAGACCAAAAATTATATATTTTTAAATATTTTTTAAAATGAATGCTGATTTGTTCCCCAGCCTGCAAAGCACAGATAAATCTCTCAGATTTATATGACGCAAAACCAACGTATTCAGACCGCGTCAGTAGTCATTGCTATTGCCTTTTAGCCTTCCCACGTATCTATCTAGAGAGGGGCAGGAGGAAGATTCCTTTCTCAGGATGTTTCTTGCTTGCTCCCTTTCCGCCGACCATCCCCACGTGCATCCTCAGGACTTGCAAGAGGAAAGCCCAAGGGATGGAGCGAAGCCACCTGGGAGCGGAGAGCACGTCCTCCAGAAACATTTTGGAAGGTGTATAAGGGAAAAAAAAACAAAACCTTGTCTAAATTGCCAAGAGATTGTAAACGTTTAGCCAGACGGTCAAATAACGAACACAACTCGATCTGGGGCTCCGCACCCTACAGGCAAGCCCACCTCCTGCCCAGCCTCAGGACAGCTTTGCAGCAGGCACCCACAGCTGCTCTGATGGCATCCATACTTTTCTGCGTTGCCTGTCGTGGTGAACTCTGCAGGATGCTTTACCTGCTGAGCTCTCCTCTGCAACCTGAGCTCGACAAGCACCTTTCCTTTAGTACAAAACAGAGAAAGAGCTACCTTTGCCCCTGCAGCCCGAGCGCCAGCCCCCAGCTGTACAGCCGCTCCAGCCACGTGGCCGGGCAGCGTTTAACCCTGCAGCAGCTCTGCACAGAGGCTGACGTTACTGGTATGTTACTGGTATGTCACTGGTATGTTACTGGTGCCCCGGTCACCAAGCAGGAAAGCACCGTGTGGGCTGCTGGAGGTGAAAGCTTTTCTCTGTGGCCAGCAGCTATGGAGGCACTGGGAACAAAAGCTGCACAACCAACGGGCTCCGGCCACTTTGGCCACATGCCTGGACACCAGGTCAAATGCGGAGCAGCTGAACCATGAGCCAAGCCACTGTCACCCGAGCCACCACCAGCCCAGCTGCTACCTCCCAGCAGGAAAGTGCCCGAGATGTTTTTGGCAAAGCTCATGAGTCTTCTCTTGAATTTTCCTTAACCTGACCTCCTCCAGCACTCCCACCATGGTGTCTCCTCTGCTGCCCGAAGCCATACCTGGGCTCCTTCCAAACATACAAGGACAAGGACAGGTTGAAGCCCCTTTTCTCTTGAGAGACATTGAATCTGATGCTACTACCACACGCACTTCACGTCCACTAGCGCAGATGTGCAAACATTCATCCATCTCATCCTTCGTCTAAACAGCCGAATTGTTGGTAAGAGCAGCACTGACCAAGCTAGGGTAATAAACTCAGAGCGTCACCCTGAAACCAGCTCAGGGAGCAAGTCTGGATTACACAAGCAGTCCTTTTGGAGGTGTAAGGATACGTTTGATTTCAAGAGCAAAACACCAGCCTGAATAGCAGGGCACAGCGCTCCCAGCCTCAGCAGCGTCCTGCTTTGCCTCCCCCTTTCGTCCCCAGCGCAGAGAGGACATCTACTCTTTGTTTCTACCTGTAAATGGACCCACGGGCATTGTGCCAGCGTGTTGGGTACGTTCACGTGTTCACTTCCCACCCTGGTCAGCTGTGGCCGTGCAGCAGCCTCACAGGACCCTCTGCAAGCCCTGAAGTGCGCAGTACCTAAGACAGCCCAATGCGAACCGCTTCCTCAGGTCTCCCAAAACCACCCTCCAGCATCTGCGTGAGGCACACTCACGTGTGCAGTAATTTTGGGTTTTGTCCCTGCTGCTGGCAGGTGTTAATGAGGGACAGAAGCAGAGGCAGCGCAGACACCAACGCATTCAGCAGCTAATTCCTAATTGCCCTCATCTCACTTCCATTGCCTGTGGTCCCTCCGAAAGCACGCCAAGTGCTATTCGTTAATCTATCATTCCTAATGATAATATTTGTGTTCGCTGACACACACCACCCCAGCTCCATCTCCCCTCGCCACGAACATTTAGGAGCGAGGCAGCACTGGATGTGTTCACAGTTATTTATCTTCCCGTTGATTTGATGACTTGCTGTGACATCTTTCAAAATCAGCTAAACAAAGCTACCACCGAAACTGGAGGAAGAAGATAGATTAAATTAAGAAATAAAAAATAATCTGGGCCAGATGGTATTGAGAAGTTTCATATCCAATCCAACCCTGAATGTCTGGAGACATAAAGGAAGCTGTTTTCACAGCCAGGCGCTGTTTGTTAGACCTACTCGTTCGGGGCTCTGCCAGCCTTGTTTCTCCTCTTTTCCTCCCCAGTTGTTTGTGAGACTTTTTATTATTCTTGTGCAAAGAGGCATGAACACATAAAAAAGTAAAACAGAAGTAAAACACAATCTGGACAAATGCAGATCAGGAGAAAAAAGCACATATTTTTATCGGTAGGTTAAAGAGCAGGACAAATGTTACCTTGGAAGCCGATACCTACGTACGTGGGTCCAGACCGAGCCTCTCCCCCGACACCTCCTGCAGCAGGGCTGGGAGCTGCGGGCAGGAGCTGGGCTCCCAAGTTCCCCGGCAGCACGAACCGTGGGAGCTTTGAAGCCTGGCGAGCATCTCCTCCGGCACCATGCAAATCACCAGCCCTGCGTGGTGCCCCCTCCCGCAGAAGTTATCCACAGCTCCGGCCAAGGAGCAAAAACTCACGCCCTTGCGCGGCTGAATCACCTCTTAAAGCCTCTTCTGAGTACGTGGGTGGGCACTTGCAAGGCTGAACAAATACACCGAGCCCCTCCGCAGCCAGGCGGGGAATAAATCTGTGCGAGGAATTTTAGGGGCTCTCAAAGCCCGAGGGTGACAGTGCCAGATGCACCCAAGGAGCTGCTTCAGAAAATGGCAAACTTCAAAAAGTCACTTAACAGCCTCTAGGGGAAAACAAGAAATGACTCCGAGGCATCTCGGGACGTTAACCACCGAGGTCCTGGCCGTGTTTCTGGCAATCCCATTGAAAGCCACCAGGCTCTTGGGTGCCTCCAGCTCCAGCAGAACCTGGGCACCAGAGCAGCTCAGTGTGCAGGGGACTAAATTATCCGAAATTTCTTGCCTTTTAAGCACAGACCAGCAGTATCTAAGAAGCGATCATGTCCTAACACTGCACAGGCCACTACAGCTCACTGAAATGCACATTGGCATAGGACGCCAGTGCTCAGCCTTCCCAGTGTCCAGCAGATGCCCCAAACCATGAAACAAAAAGCAAAGGAGCCCACCACCGACGATCACTATTTGTTCTTCCCAAATCACAGCGTGGGAAGGGGACGGATCACTCTGCCTTCCTCAACAGGTCCCACAGCTGCTCAGCCTGAGCAAAGGCAATTGTTCACCAGGGGCACGAGACTCGTCCCATCAGACAAGTCCCATCCTCGGGCTGGACGGGATGGCCCTAATCCTCTCCTGTGCCTTGGGAGCCTGACTTGGGTCCAGGTTTGATGTGATGGTGGTGGCTGGGATTTATCCATCCACTTCCCACGTGTGGGTTAGGATCTCCTTGCACACAGTGCACAAATTAACAGACCACTTTCATGCCTCTGAGGCCATCGTACCGTAGGAGGGACACGCTACATGATGAAGAATTTGAGCACTGGGGTTTTCCTCAGCATTCGGAGCATTTCCCCGCCTTGGGTTTCTGTGGGCACAGGAGCACCGGCTCAGCCTGACCCCAGCCGCACCACCAGCACCGCCTCGGGACCCCCAGCGCTGTGTGCCGAAGGTTCCTGGCTCATCCCAACGTGGGACACTCGGTGCTAACGCTGCCATCGCCAGCATCAGTGGTGTCACAGCGGGGGCTATGGGTCAGATGCATCCCCCCACACCTCGCAGGGCCCCACTCTGCTGCGCTGGGGTAAATCTCAGCTTCATTCATCCCCACGAGGGCCATTTGCACAGAACTCCGTTAATTTCTGTGTTGCAGACAGAAGGGTTTTCCCTCATCGTCTAGTCACTTAACCTTTATTTTCAAAGGCAGACAAGACGTTGCCTGCATCCCACCACGCTGTCGGGAGGAGAGGCAAACCTCCATCCTGCACAGCACTGTGGGCCCTGCCCTGGGACGCTGCTCTTACTGCAGCACGTTGGCACTCCAACGTACGCAGAAAAGGAGCACAGCTTCGAGAGAAACCTGGAGTTTGTCTCTGACACTGGAAGAAGAAATAAGGAATAGGAAGGCCCAGTAACCGTGAAACTCAAAGAGGTACCTGAAGACCTTCAACTCTTCCTTTTCCCACATTCACAGTTAGAAAAACCACCAATGCAGAGAGCTCTGATGGCAAAATCAAACATTTCCAGAACTGTTACCATGCCCCAGTTTGCAAGGACAAAGCCGCACAAAGGCTTGATGTGTGCGGTGACCAAGCCCAAAGCGCATTTGAGAGTAAAACAAGACGCCGTGTCACTACTTACCCGTGGGCCGATGTCCCCTGCTTCACCCTGCACGTCAGGCAAAACAGCAAGGGTCAGCCATTAGAGTTCAAATTTCAAACGCGAAGGACCAAACGCAGGGGCAGCTGGACGAGGGAGCAGCACACAAGGGAAGTGGGAAGAGTCCTATTGCTTAACATATTCCAAACCGGGGAGGAGAAGGCTTCGAGACAACACAATAGGGAAAGATTCTGCCCTGGCAGGCGATGAAACAGATAATAAATCTGAAATAGCAGATTGTTTCCAACTCTAAGGCTCCCCTAGCAACTGCTTATGTCCTACATATGCAAGGACTAACATCACTTTCAGTACAGCGATGAGCTGCTCTGGCTGCTCAGATTTCACGGGAGGATGTCATGCAAACAGAGCGATGGAGCCTGCAGCCTTTCAGCTCCCTTGCTCTTGGGGGGAAAGCAAGAGGAGAGCTGTATGCCACTCCCCTACCCCTCGAGCAGTTAACCGCAAACCCTGCAGCTTGGACAAGCTTTAAGGCCATGTTTCTTCCTCCTACATCTCTGCAGCTCCTTCTGCCCTCCCCTTCCCGGGGCTCTTCTGAAAGCAACCCAAGAACCTGCTGCCACGGCTCCACGTCCCAAACCCAGCAGCGATGCCATGTAGGCCTGTTGGGGCAACCCAAACTCAAAGGATCACAGGAGAATAAGGACACACAGCTGGTTTCTGAACAACCGCGTGCTAAGGCAGTCTTTACCTTTTCCCCTTTTGGTCCTGGAGGTCCCTGGAAAAAAAAAAAAAACATAAGAAGGTGTGACAATTAAGGACCAGCAGAATCATCAATACATCCGCTCTTAGCCCAACATCAGAACCAAGGAGACTGCAAGGATTCACCGCCCTGAGCCATGTTACTATTCCTGCAAGTCAAACACTGCTTCACACAACCAGGGCACTGCTGGGAGCACCAAGGAGGCTGTGCCTGCTCGTGCCGGGACCGGGGACCAGAGGAGGACAGGGGCAGAGCAGGCAGCGTGACAGCCACTCATGTACACGTGATGCTGAAGAGATGCGAGACATTTCTTGAAGTATTAAATCACTTCGAGAAAAACACATGCTCAGCATATCATTACAACAATTATACATCTGTTTGAAATAAACAAGGAGGATAGGCTGCTTTCTTTGGCCTGTTTGCTGAAGACATAAGTCATATTCCCTCCAAACAGCTTTCTGTACGACAGGCAGACAGAGGCACGCTGCAGTCCCAAGGAGAAGCCGCGGGGCCAGGCTTTGGTGTGCCTGCTCTGCGTCCTTCAGGCACAAGAACATCGAGTCTCAGTTCAGGCCAGCCCACGGTGCTCACCGAAGCAGGAGCGGCGTGGGAAGGAGGCAGGTCAGCAGCATCTGCAGCCCCGCACAGCATCCCTCCTGCTGGCAGGTTGGCTCTGAGCGAGCCTGCTGGCCCCTTGCTCTCATGGAAGAGATCACAAGCAGTCTGGTTCGAGTTCGGATGTCTGATAAGTTTGCTTTTACATTCGGATTCTCCCTGTCTCTCACGCAGGGGTCGTGCTCCTGGCCCATCGTGTACAACTTTGGCCGTTTGCATCCCTGTTGGTGCTGAGGCTTGCAGCACTGCCAGCACGGGGTTCTGCTAATTCAAAGCCGAGCCGTGGGTGCAGTGGTGTGAGCTGCCCTTCCCGTCTCTCCCTTCTCTGGCAGTGCCTTTTTTTTTTTTCTCTCTCTCTATATATTTAATTCACATTTGCCATCTTCAAGTATAGGATAGAAAACAGGATAAAAAGCAACCTCTGCTATTACAAAACAATGTACAGCTATAACAAAATGCTCTCTAGCTGGCTAAAAATAAGTACTGCAAATAACTTTTCAATGGCAAAGACTGACTGACTTCTGCCCACTCTGGAAAAAAAAGAAAAAAGCAACAAAAAACACCACGATTAGTTGTGGACCAAAGCTTGAAAAGATTTCAAATGGTGCCCTCTAGTGAACGTGGAATCAAGTGGGACTGGGAAACAAAAAGCCAGAGGTAGCCGGGTGCTCCCGCAGCAAGCCGCCTGAAGGATTCAGCGCTGGCCAGCGTTCTGCCAACAGAAGTCAACAAGGCTGTTTCTGTGACAGCAGCAAGTAAAGAAAGGAGCACCTGAGTGTCCAAAGGGCTTCCGAGCAACAAAAAAGTCAAGAAAACAGCTCAGGAAATGAAGCCCAGGATGCTCCAGAAAGCGCTGCATCGTGCAGTGCCAGGGAAGCTCGCCCCTCACTCGAGCACTGCCTGCCTGCGCTCCTTTGGAGCTGAAGAAAAGCATCCTGGAACCAATCCTTGCCATGACACCACCATGTGCTGCCAGCAGCCCGTGACCAACATCACTGGTTTGCTTCTTCCAAGCAGCTAGGGCAGTCTGTTTCCCACACTCGGTGCACGGCCCACAGCAGGATGAGCCACAGCCGAGAGGAGCCACGGAGCTCAACCCACCTCCGGCTCCAGCAGAGCACAGGAGGTCCGTGGCCAAGCCTGTCACCCCCAGCCACCAGCGCTCAAAAAAGACTCGAACTTGCAGAATTCCAAATCCAATCTTTGGACAAAAGAGACTCAAACTTGCAGACTCCCAAATCCACCTTCAGTAGCGGCATCGCCCCCTGTGCAAAGGGACCGTGTTCCACCCGTGCTTGGGGTTTAAACTCGTACAAGTTTCAGACCACAGACTCATTTTTCTTTCCAATAAACAGTTATACGTATAGAAAATATTTAGATTTGGATCACAGTTGAGGTTCTGCCCAGCCATTGCAGAGCAGCACAAAGAAAGACACGACGCATTTGGCACTTGGTGCTACTTACTGGTTTGCCATCCAAGCCAAGGGGCCCCTGCAAAGGGAAGGAAAAGACAGCGTTAGAAAAAAATAAGATGGAAGACCAACGCTTCACAAACACAGCAATATCAGTCGTGCTCTGAAAGAGGCTCTGGATGCATAGAGGACAATCTTTGGCTATGTTACTCGTATACCTAATCCTTCATGCATGCGGCCCAGCAAGAAGGTTTCGCAGAAGCCGAGGGAGAGGCGACAACGTGCAGAGCACGAAGAGGCGTGAAAGGAAGCGACAGGGTTAGTGACAGGGACGCTGCTCCGGCACAGCACCTGGGACTGCCTCAGGTTTATAAGGACAGAGTACACACACCTGGTTTGGTTAAAGTGAGGAGGGTTGGGAGCAATTCGTAGCAGTCTCGGGGCTGAACTGGCTGTTTTCTGAGGAGGACTTGGTAAAACCCTGCTGCGCCCCGTGGGCAGCAGCTCTCGCCCTCACACCACGCCACTAAGTCTCACTGAGGGGACCGGGTGTCGCGCTGGGGAGGAGGGAAGGGTGCATCCGTCCCACAGGCCGATACCTACGTGCTTTGCTCATCTGCAGTGTCACGAGGCTGGAAACACACCTGTACTTGCGGGGCTGAGCACTGAGCTGCCCCAGCTCACCCCCAGGTCTCCCTTTTTTAGGGTAGCCACAGGAGCACGCGGTAAATCCCCGTGGTCCCAGGCTATTTCCCTGTCGTTCTGGGCATGCCGTCCTCGATTAACGCGAGCTGCTGAACATCTCGTGTCGTAGGAAGCCTTCTTGTGAGAAAGGATGGATGCGGGGAGAGGAAGAGCAGGTGCTCTAATGCCCACGGACACACAGACGCAGCTCCCCTGCCGCCAGCTGGGGCTGCACAGAGCCAGGCGGGGATGAGGAGAAGCAGCACGAAAGCTGTGGTAGATCCCAGGAGAACGACATTCCCCAGTCTGCTACCTACAGCCTAAGAACTTAAGCCTGTTCCTCAGCCCTGCAGGTGTTTCCCAAAGAGATACGGCCCAATGGCTGTGAGTCCACACAGCACTGGGCCTCCTGCTTCCACCCCACATTTCCAGCCCTGGCTGACGTGCACGGCTGGGCAAGGACGAGCTCCAGAGAAAGCCGAGGGGCTGGAGCAAACCCCTGGGCAGCACAGCCCGGCCCAGGGACACGGCTCGGCCTTCTGTCATCCCAAGCACCAGCCCAGTATCGCTGTCCTCTCTGCCTACTGCAAGCACGAGGGCTGTGCTTGCGAAAGGGAGCCTGGGGGTTAGCACATCCCACACCTGCACACGCGTGGGCGTCTTCACAGCTTGCTCTACAAACGTGCTGGGCTCACATCTCCTCCCGCACGGAGGACTTGTCTTCTCTAAGTCTTAGGGAACTGTTTGGGGTGAACCTTCTTTTAATTTAGCTTAAATCTATGATGCTGAAATGGAGAAAAAAAGAGAAAAAAAAAAAGATGTTGGCAAGAGGACCCTAAGGGCTGCATTAAAATAGCATCCTTCCAGCTCCCAGCTCCAGCCATCAGTAAGGAATAAATCAGTCTGCGGCAGCCGCGTGGAACATAAACCCCGGGATGTGCCCAGCTCTGTCGGGAGAGAGGCAGAGCCAAGGACTGAGTCCTGGGCATCAGGATGCTCTGCAGGGCCAGGGGTGCTGGATGAAAGATGTTCACCTGAAAATAATGGGGCTTGCTACACACAGCATTTCTGAATTTACCAGACTGTATTATTTACATGATATATTATCTCTTAAGAGGAGCTACCAGTGCCCAACTGCTACGTAGCATTAACAACAGTTACATCTCATATCCAGTCATATCCATCAATACAAAGGCTTACGTAGCTCAGCCAAACTACTCGTGACAAACACCCCTCCGTACTTCATCTTACCACGTTTCTTTACGTCGTAACGCTCGGGCAAGGCATCAGGCCCACCAGGTTTCTTTCCTGAAACTAAGGCTGCTGGAGATGATTCACCTGAAACAGCCACTGGTGATCTCCAGAGGAAAAAACTGGGACCTGAGCAAGGAACCCAGGGGACGGCCGAGTTCTCCAAGAAGCAGGAGTCCCACGCATTAAAAAAAAAAAAAATAATAAAATTCCAATGGCAATTCATCAGCTTCTAGCTATTCTTGTATCAGTCCACAAAGGGACATCCAGAAGGAAAAACAATGGCCTATTCAAAGGATGTTTGTTTGAGGGAAAGCATTTAATGCTCGAGAGAAACAATATTCATGGGGCTTTCAGGCTCCGGGCCAGCCACTCCGCTGAGCGGACAACGCCGGGACCCAGGCTTGGAAACCTTTGGTCAGCCTGAGCCGGGGACCCGACGGCCGTGTCCCACCACGGGGCTGCGGGAGCCAAGGCACAGAGCAGCCAGGGAAGTGCGTGGGGAGGTGAGGGGACAGCATGGGAAACCTGGGCTCGCCTACTGTACGGCCTGCGATTGTCAGGAGCACCCACGTGTCGAGATCATCTCTTCCTTGAATTCTGCCCTTTTAATTAAACATGAAGCGACCTTTAGTTTATTTGATAACTAAGCTTTTACTATCTGATAGCTTAAGGGGAGGGTGAGCTCTCCGCACACCCTGAGCGAGAGGAGGCGTTGCAGCAGCTTCGTGCTGGCATTTTTGCCCGGGGATGAATTTCACTCATGCCCTTGCCCATGCTCTACTACAAGCCTTTTGCTCCCATTTCAGCTTCGGAGAAAGGGGATGGACTTGGTTACAATTAAAAAAAAAAAAAAAAAGGAAAGAAAGGAAAGAAGTAAGAGCCTAAAGAGCCTTTTCTTTTTTGGTGTGTGCTTGTTTCACAGCAAGAGCTCAGGAGGGTCAAGACGTAGCACCGGAATTTTTGCAGTGGCAGGTGATTTCACCCAACGCTGAGTGTCTGAGGGCTTGGGAACAATTTTACGTTCACCAAAGAAGACGTGGAGCTCACAAGCAAGCTCTGATTCACAAGCAAAAGCTCTCGCAATAAGTAAACATCTCCCTGCTCCATCCCTCACCCTGCCCAGGGAAAGGCTGGGTGCCAGCCTGGCTAGCCAGCCCTCTGCCTGCCTCCCCCAGTGCCATCACTGCTGCTGGTGGGGATGGACTCGCTCCAGCGACACTGCAGGAATGTTAGGAGGAAAACATCGAGTGAAAATGCAGCCAGAGATTGAGAGGACACAATCCTTCTGAGTTGGGAAATCTTCTCTCATGGTTATTTTTAATGTTTCCTGCTCTGCTAAAAATTAGCACAGGGGTCGGAAGGAACCCTGCAGTCAAATTTTAACAGATTCAAAGGGCTGCCTTCAATCTCTGTCTCTGTGGTTTCGAAAAATCGTAAAATCTTAAATTTGAAAAGGAGGAAAGTGTCAGAACAAAAGGACATGGCAATATTTTAGCATCGCCGCGAAGGGCCCGGGGTCGCTGGGCGTTGCGAATGCTGCGGCACAGCCGGGGAGTGGGGACCGTCCCTTCCTATGGCTGCACCATAAATCCTATGGCTGCACCATAAACCCTATGGTTGTGCCATAAACCCTATGGGCTGTGCCATAAATCTTCATGAGCAGGACAGCGTCCGCTGGCTACACAGTTCCTCAGCACATTTTTGCATTAGGAGAGAGCTCTGGCAAAGGCTATGGATGAGCACACCCATCCAGCCCCGACTGCGGGCCAAAGAGAGCTTTGGTATTGTGTGGGTTTGTCCAGGACCATGAAACCTTTGAGGATGTTGGGATAAATGGGGCAGATCTGGAGAAGTCATGTCCCACCCCGCTCTGTGATGTCTGTGCTGTGGGTCAGGGGATTGTGCCGGCCATTACTCGGAGCAAAACCACACCAAACGTCACAAGGAAAGCAAAGAAAGCCGGCCAGGCTCCTCCAGCTGCACAAAAGAGGGGAGAAGAGGGGCTGAGCAACGAAACCCGGGTCCTCTAACAGCACCTGAGAACCACTGGCACCAACTGCAGCTGAACCGAGCACAAGAGAAGGGCGCTGCTGGACGTCACCTCGTCCTCGCCCCCGTCACCGCCGCCTCTCCTCCTTCCCCAGCGCCTCAGTACAGGACCAAGCCCACTTTTCTACTCCATCCGCCAGCACCACCACGAGACCCCTTCACCCTCCCGAATGTTAAATGCACACAGAGGTGGCTGACCCCCCACCCACAGCATATGCGAGGAACTTACCCGGGGCACACGCTGATGGCAACGTCACCGCAGGTGACAGCCGTGAGCCCAGGTCCCTCGGGGGCTTTCTGGGGTCCCCAGAAGAGGCCGATCCGGGCCCAGGGCAGCGCCCCTGCTGCTGCCTGCCTGAGTCGGGCTCTGAGACCCTTAAAGGCAGGGGGCGTTTGTGGTAATTACGGGGTGGGGATGGCGTGACGGGGATGGGATCGCTGCCAGGGGAACTGTCCTGCACTTGTGTCTGTAGATCTGTGCTTACACGGTGATATTATATATAGAAATAGCCCAATAGAAATTCTCCTTTGGTCCACAACTACCCACAAACCTTAAAAACTACTTTTTTTAGGAGACCTGCTGCCCCACGAGGGATACGAGCTTGATAAGGGCCAGGCGTGTGTTAATGAACCAACCCCCAGAATCTGTGCTCTCTTCCAAAAAATAAAAAATAAAATCTGTCCTCAGACTGCTGGGTAGCCTTCTGTCCATTCTTTGATAGAAACAAAGCAGAAACGAGCAGTAATTTGCTAAAAACTTCACCCATAATGCAAACCAGATCGTGGGGCTCTGCAAGAGAGCCGCCACCTCGGAGGCTGGGCTGGGCCGCGTGGGGCACCCAGTCCCTGCGCCCCCACACAGGGCACCGATGCTTGTGAGAGTTTCTGAAAGGCTTCAAAAATAGAAAAAAAATGAAAAAGTAAGCCCAGACCCTATTCTGGGGGTGTTTTGGGGGGTGGCCCTGCCCACCACTCAGCCCCTCCGTTGCATCAGCAGTGTCGGTTTCCTGGAGCATGGCAGCTCCCGGCTCGCTTCCCAGGTGCCAACAACGTTCACTGGGGGTTCGTTATGGAGATAAGGGACTTCTCCTTCAGTATCTGCCTCAAACACAAAACTAGCCTCCTTCCATCTGTTCACAGAACCCCCCCCCCATTGTTTTGCTGGACATCTTCTCAAAGACACCCAAGAAAAACGCCTGGGAGCAAAACTAAGGCTGACCAGTCCAAAGGGGTGGAGAGAAACCGCTGCGCTGGGGCAGCTCGCTCCAATTTGCGAGCGAGCCTGCTCGGACCAAACACGCAGCAAGCCCAGAGCAGAGCCGGGGCTCATCCCTCCTCCCAGCACACAGGGCACCGAGCAGCCACCGCGAGCGAGCCCCTCGACTCGGGGCCAGCCCCCGCTCCCCGCTCCCAGGCACGCCAGGATCACCGCATCTGCGCTGAGCGCCAGCTCGCAAGCGAGCGCTCGCTCATCTGTGCATCACATGGCACCGGTTCCCTTCCAAAACAACAAAGTGCTTTTATGGAAGAAAGAGTCCCCTGACTCCCCCCAAATTTCTGAGGTTTAAATGAGTTCCATGTGTACCGTGCGACTGCTTCTCGCAAGCGCTCGGTGCCCAATTGGTTGGGGGGCTAGTTTGCATTTCATTTGCATTCAATGTCCAGCTAAGAGAGGAGACAGCCTCTGTGGTGGGAACGAAATTTTGACGTTGGGAAGCAATTGTTTTGGAGGAACATTGACATTTGAAGCAAACGCTTCAGCCTCTTACTGTCTTTGTATTCTTACCCTGCCAGTGCCATCCCAGCTCTCCAGCTGTACTGGGATTACTTCTCCCTTGTGGCTGAGGAGCAAACTTCTTGGGTTTTCTCAGTTTTCTCCTGCCTACAAGCCAAACCTCGGTACCAGGTGGCTGTGTCCAAACATACCAGAGGCAGACACAGATGCACTCGCACCCAAAGCGGTGAACCAGAGGAAGCCAGAAACCAAAGCCCTGCTTCCACCAGGCACTCGGCTGGCGAAGGACCTCTTCCACCACCCGTCCTTGCGGGCAGCTTCCTCACCAAGCCTCCTCCTACACCCGCCAGCTGGGGCCCAGGCGGCCACCTCGAGTCGTCCCCAAATTGCCACGTGTGCTTAGGGTCAAAAATCCACCCGAGCAACTGGGGCAGAAAAATCCTCCTTGCAGATGTCACTGGTGCCTTGCGAGCTGCTCTCCTCCGCTTGGCCAGAAGCGCTGCAAGAGAAATGGGAAGCCCAGAAGATAACCAAACGCATCTGCAATTCCTCTCCTGTGTGGGATATAAGGCAACTTTTTTTTTCTTTCCCCTGTGCAAGTTACCTCTAAATCAAAAGAAAAATAAACAGCTGCCTTAAGAGCTGTTCTTTGCAAAATCATTGTTGTCTCCACACGAGAGAGCCAGTAAACAGACATGACGGGAGAACACACTGGATCTGCTTTCCCTGCTTAAAGGAGTTATCCCCGCTGGGCAAACAGTTACGTGGATTGGCCACAAAACTGATATTAAAATGAAATGAAAAAACTGAAACTGAAAAAGTTTGCCTTGTAAAATGAATGTTTGCTACTTCTGTCTTCTGGGGTCCTGCTGGGAGAGGTATCCTTGAAGTCTGAATACGTATGAATAAAAGACAAACACAGGACCGAACCCTGCAATTAAGGGCAATAATCGTAGTTCAACTGTTATGACCTTGATGAAGGTCATAAGAAAACTAAGAAAACTGAGCTTCACGATGGCAACCGTTTTGGAGATGGATCCAAATTACAAGATGCAGTTTTTGAATATATCTAATGAAGTCAGATATTATTATTGTTTCTTTTAAGAATATGTGCGTGCACAACAAACAGAAACACCCATGCAACATCCAGGCACTCCGTGTCTGTACACGAGCTACCACCCATGGTCTAGAGAGCACCCGCCTATTGCAAAAAGCCAAGGGAAGTCTGAGGTCCACGTGCTCGCCCCTACATAGCACGGTCTCCCGTTCCCAACAGTCCTCCTGAAGGGTTAAGCTGCTGTTCCCAACGCAACCCATCTCTCGGAGCTTTTTGGTGAACTCCAAGTGGCCGCACCAGGACGGAGAAACTGCCACGAGGAGCTGGCTTTGGCATGTGTTCCTCAGTTGCTGCACATCAGCCTGCGTTCCCAGCACATCCATGGGTCACACAGACAGCTTACGTGGGCTTTCCCTTGCTGAGTTCTGTTAATTGAGGTTTTCAATTGCTCAGGGAAGAAACCCCAAAACTCAGCTGATTGGAGCCCAGGTATAGAGCTGCCACCCCAGCCAGGGCCGTGCTGCTCTGCAGCTCTGGGGTCTTGCAAGCGGAGGAACCAGCTGCCCTCCTGCGTGTGCTCCCCCAATTCCTTCTCTCAGACATCAGCTCAGAAATAACATTTGGCTTCGCTTTTTGTCTTGAAAATTAATTAAAAACAGAGTTTATCATCCTTACAAGTTGATTTCCAGCTCCAAGCACTACAGCTGAGCATTTAGCTCACTGCGCAGAGCTCCCAAAACAGTTTCTAAAGATGCTGAGCTGCTTAGCTCCACCAGCTCCTCAGCCTGAGGAAGACCATCAATATTTGAGAATACCCCGCGCAAGAACATTTCAGTTGTGACCGAGCAATTATTCCTCACAAGGTGCACCAGCGCCAAGTGTGTTGTTCTCAGAGATCCTCCAGCACAGTGCCAGCACGCAATGGGCGTTCAAAGGGCCCCTCTCACAAAGCACATCATGAAAAAACAGAAAACGAGACACTCTCCTCCACCAGAACTCCATGACTCGTCATGGTGTAGTTACTGGTCATTAGAAAGGGATGTTGTTACTCAGTACTGACTTATTTTGAGTAAGAAGCTGCCTTACGTCTAAGCACGCAGAACTTGAGGCATTTTCCTCCCGAAGAGCTCCCACCTTTGCAAGAGATGGGCAGAACAATGCTGAGGCTCTTTCAGGCAACGCAAACGATTTACAAAATTCAAAGGCAGGCATACACTAAAGGAACCAAATGAAGAACACTCTGCTCAACTAAAAATAGATGATAATATTCCAAGGAAAACGTACAAAGTAGGAGACAACTCTGTTTCCTATCACAGTTTTTCTGCAAAGCCTATTCCCAGCTCTGCTTTTTATTAATGAAGACATGCACATGAAGTAATTCGCCTCATTAATCAACCTCGTTCCTTCGGTTTCTTCCCACTTGAAGTGACAACTCTCCACTCGGGATGTCACGTTTGGGTGCCGGAGTGGAGACTGACTTTGGGGGAGACGAGTTAGGGGCAGATGAAACTCTTCAGAGACCTGGGCTCCAGAAGGCCTCTCTGGTGGATGGGATGAGGGAAGAAAACGGTTTCTGGTGAGCAGCAAATGCAACAGCTCACTGGGGAAGAGGAGAAATACTGTGCAGGAGGAGAGCTGAGCAGTTTGAAGGCAAGGAGAAACCATCCCCGCCTGGGGCAGGGGAATGGGACGAGGGCAGGCAGCTAAAGGCACCACCCAGCGCTTTCCCTCCATGGATTATTTGGTTCCAGCAAGCAGCTACATAACGGGAAGATCCGCCTGCACCGAAAGGTCAGCTGGAAAGCCTCCTTCCAGTACAGCTCCTCCATCTGGTCCTCGTTTTTCTGTTTTCCATCCTCCCCAGATGCGGCTGTCCATGCCGCTAACGTAAGCAGCCGAGAGCACCCCTGCGCCAGCCCTCTGCAAAGCCAGCCCCTCTGCTCCTCCGCAGCCCTGAGGAGCGGTGTCCCCATCGGGCCAATGAGGTGAGCTGCTCGGCCACGTGGCTTCCTTCACAGCCACCGAATCACGGGCAGTGTGGGGACAACACCACCAGCTCTGCCGCTGCCACCCTCCTGCTCACCCGCACCACTGCTTCAGTGGGATCCTCGTCCCTGGAAGTGCAGCTCGGGGCAAGTCCCGGGAACGGCCCCAGTGCCTCGTTCTGCCCAGCAAGAAACACATTTCGGTCGTCAACTCGACTGCACATCTGCTTTTCTTCTGCTCCAGTGCAGCTGTGCAAAAACTCCGAATCCAACTCTTGGGGGCTGCACTTCGGTTTGGGCTGGGCACTCTTTTGGCAAACGCCGGCAGTGTCAGCCAAATTTTGCTCATCAATCTGATCCAAAGGCTGCTGTCATCTCTTCAGAATACTGGCGAGGGGAGCGCCAGAGCGAAACAATGGAGTTGGAGCAGCGGTAGCTGGTGTCCTGCCCGCGGCCACGCTCAGCGATGTTGCCAGGGCAGCAGGGAAACCACAGCACCCACTTGTGCCCGCTCACAGCACGCACAGCGGGGACAAGCAGAGCCCTAGCACTGTCCCCACAGCTGATGGGAGGTCCCTGAGCCGGGTGCTCGCGGACACAGCGATGCCCTGTGCATAAAATGGTGCTGGCCCATCCACGGTCCCCCACGGTGAGACCGGGCAGCTCACTGTGCATCCCCGCACCCTCTGCACCTCCTAACCCAGGCCTCGCAGCACTCTGCCTACTCGGGGCCAATCTGCACAAAAAATGTTGTGCATTTGGCAGGGCAGCAGCAGCACTGCCTTGGTCCTGCGTTTCTTAAAGCCTTGATAGAAAATGGCTCACTGGGATCTCACGTACACAAATGCCCACCGTGCTGCAGTACCTGGCTAGGTTTCAGATAAGCCACAGCTTCACCGCGCACGTGCAGGACTTTCTGAACAGAGATGGTTGAGACTTCATCCTCCTCGTGTCACCTTTTATCCAAAACACGGTAGCAGGTTCCCTCCTTGCTGCCTTCCCTGCGAACACACCCGTGACGGGACAGCGCAGCCTCCACTGCCTTGTGCAGCCCAGGGCTGACTTTGTCACACGCGTTTAGAGAAGAAATGCATTAGTTACCCAAGTCATTAAGAATGACATCCCTGTCCCTCTTGATCCAAAATTTGCAGGCGAACATCCCAGAAAGCCCCGGAAGCAGGGACCGTGCTGCAGCAGGTGGTCCAGCCCCAGCAATGTCCCACACGTGGCCGCAGGTGACAATGGCATCCAGCACAGGAGAGCGAGATGGGAACCGAACACTGGGGGCAGAGAGACAAAAGGGCCCCCATGCCCCCCGTGCAGCTGCACTAAGACAGCTCAAAGGCTTGTCCTGACCGGGGTTGTTTCTCCCAGTGAGCCTGAGCTGCTGCACTTAAAGCCCGTAACTGCAGAGGGCTCCTGCTCTGTTTCCACTTCGTTCACTTGATCCCGATACTCGAAGCCGGGAGGGATTTAGGGCAAGACCCGTTATTGTTGGCACATGCTTAACTGTTGAACTTAAGTCTAAAAGCCCAGCTGGATTAGAAGACCTGCTCAAACCATCTAAGAGCCTACCTGCTCTCCCTGTTGCTGCTGTAGCCGAGCACCTTCTGGGCTTCACATGTCGATGCTCTGAACCCTGCAGACCTGAGCAGGGAAGGGAGCTGACAGAAGGCAGAATCACAGCTTTCCGAAAAGGAACAGACTCCCAGCGCAATCCTCAGCACCCTCTGAAGGACTTGGTACAGCAGGGGCACACGTACAGCAGCATAAGTTCATGCCTTGTCATCAGCCATCAGAAATCCTTTCCCTTAACCTGCCCCAATATCAGAGCTCACAGTAAACCCCATGGTCTTTGTCCTCCTGTCAAATCTGACTAAAACTGGGGGGAGAAGGGGAGAAGACAGACCTGCGCAGCCCTCGGTCCATACGAAGCTACACTAGACATGTTGTGATCCACGTTCAACGGGATTTCAAAACTGAGATGAACAAAACTGGAAAAAAAATCAACAAACCCAGATCTGCTGCTGCAGGGATAGCAGGGCACGCCGTAACCCTAAAATCGAAACCAGCTCTCTGGGGTTTATAAAACAACAACGAACCTACAGAGCTCATAAAGTAGAAATTGTTTCTGCAGTAAAGTTTAATTTTAGGGCCCATACCCCTCCCCTTATGATGTTAACTATCAAAAGATTAAAAGCATCTTATGAACGCTATTTTCTCTTCGGGCCTGTCTCTAGAGCTCTGATTCACTTCACCCGAGTAAAGCTTCCATTATTTTCAACTCGCTGAAACACCAGCAGCTCACACAGAAAATCAAAGCGCTGCTACCCAGGAGGTGGAAGCGTTACCACATCCACCTCTGATCCCAAACACCATTCCGTTTCCACTTCTGCATTTGCTCACAGTTCAAGTTTTACGCAATTTTGGTAAGGAGCCTCAGAAAGCACGGAAGGAGGGAAATGTTAGAAACGCTCAGGAAATGCGTGCAACAACGCACAACATCCCTGCATCCGCTCGCAGGGCCGGATTGAGGTTTGCCACATTAGAGCCACCTCCCGACGTGCCAGTGCCCAGCTCCGTCCCAGGCAGCGCCCACCCACACGCGGTGCTCTCCCAAGAGGACCCCCAGAGCATCACCCCCGGCACGCAGGCTGGGCTTTGAGCTCTGCTCACCCCCCTCCGCCAGCCCTGAACTCTTTAACAGAGGTAACCACAGCCGGATGAGGACCAAATCCATCTGCTGAATTTTTACCTGCTCAGTTTATTTGATCAGCCCGAAGGGAACTAATTAAATCAGCTGGACGAAGCAACTGGATGTAATCAAGTCTCTCCATATGCTTTTGCTGAATTAGACTCTGGAGTCTGCTTTATGCTGACTTTCGCCCTTCAGGTACACGTGGGGCTTTGGAAACGCAATTATCATCACCTCCTTATTAGATAAAGCTACCTAGTGCAGCCACAGGCACGAAGGTGCAGCAACACACTGCTTGCTGGGCTGGGCTCACACAGATCTGCAAAGGCAGGAATAAAACCAGCAGCTCAGCTTGCCTGGACTGCAGGTCCCAGGGAGCAAGGAGAGAGGAGGTGAACAAGCCTTTTAGCAATGTTAAAGCTCTTTTCCCAGTGCAGGTGTGGCGGCAGAGCTGGAGGTCGCTGTCAGCCCTCAGCACCATCCAGGAGAGCTGGAGCACAACCCCTCCCCGGGACCTGGACTCAGCACAGAGCTGGGACCCCCACCAGGACAGGCTGGGGTGCATGCTCTGTGCTAGGGGAAAACTATTTCACCTCAGCATTTCTGAATTTCAGGACAGAAGGAAAAAAAAGATCAAGACACGCAAAGAAAATCAAGTGTCACGGAAAAGATAGATAGGATCACAGAGCGCGGATTAAGAGAGAATAAAAATAAAAGGAATAGCAGAGTTACCGGATAACCATCGCGTCCTGACTGCCCCTGTGGTGGGGAACAAGCGAGATAACAAGTCAGTCAATGCACCCGTAGCAGCACGACAGCACATCGCAGCAGGTAGGACCGGGGTCATCAGCTCCCCAGCTGGCCCCAGGGCTGAATTCCCTCCAGAGGAACCTCTCAGAGCAGTTTTCCTCTCAAAAAGGTCACACCTACAGCCCATTTCCCCAGACTTGGACCTTGCACTTCTCTTTGGCTACTTACCAAACGTTTTGCCAACCCGCACCCATCCCTGCTGCCCCCAGCAAGCGGCCAGATCCTGGCCGTGCACCCACGGCCCCATCCCACACGCTGGGGAGAGGATTCACTGGTGACTGCTGAGTGTTAAAGTCCTGCTGCAGCACCTGGCCCAGTGCAGGTTTCCCCCTCTCAGACCCGTTCACTTCCTCGAGGATGAGGCTCTCCCCGCTAAACCTCACTTCGGTTTGCAACGAAGGAGAAAGAGGAGGATGCTACGGGGAGAGACCTGACGTCATTAACAACCCCTGCAAGATCAGCAGAGAAAAACACAACCCACCCAGGGCATTTCACCTTTCCTTCTCCCCTCGGAGGGTTCCCAAAGGCATTTACAGCTCGAGCTGCTGTAAATACGCCGTGAGCTACGCTGGCGGCACTGCACGGGGCTGCAGAGGAGCCTGCTGCGAGCCAGACGTAAGGCAGATATCCGGGAAGGAGCTGTTAAGCATTAGCTGGTACACAAGTAGGCAGTAAAGCCCGTGTCTGGTACAGCAGTGTCATATGCTACTATAAACAGAGGTTATGTCAGCATGCTGCAGATACGCAGGGAGATTCAGCCATTTCTCAGGGCATCAGCGGCTCCGGCAGCTGGCTCCTACGTGGTGCGGTGGTTCTCGCTGCTCGCTAAGTGCCCCGAAGCTTTGAGTGCCTCCTGCAGCATTATTGATTCATCCAGAAACAACACTGACTTCGACAACCACCTATTTAACAAATTACAGGCTTGGGATGAAATGTACAGTGAGATTTTTATGGAGACGTATGGCGCTGGAGCGCTCGCACAAATAGGAAACACTTGTAACTCTCTCGCTGGTGAGCTCCCCAGTCAGCACGCTAATACATAAAGTGTCTGTTAATATCTGGGACTGTAAATGTTTAATTACACTGTGTGGTAAGCCTATCCTGCAATTGGAGAAATTTCCTACCCAGCATGTGATTTTAATACCCTCTGAAACAGAGGTTTTATAGCACATCGCAGCAGAATACCCCTCGCTCCCAGACAGGATGATCAATCACCCAACAGCCACAAATCCTGCACCACAAATTCTAATAATTTCACAGACACAACTAGCTTATGACAGCCAAAATGAAATACCAGAACAACTGCTACCAGGGAACAACGGAATTGAGGATACAGTTTTAGCAGAGTGCGATGCCGTACATGTAAGATGTAATCAACTCCTTATGGCCAAAATCAAGGAACAGAAGAAACTAATAGAGTTAAATGCAGTCCTGTTGAAATAAAATAATATTGTGGTTCTGCGGGTTCTAGGACTTTTATTATATATTATGTCTAAAGAAGTCCCTGGCACATGCTACTTCAACTAAAAATGCAGGATTATTATTATTTTTGTAAATGAACTAAAACGGGAGTTGTCTCTTAAAGAAGGGCAGGGGGAGAGAAAAAGGCCTTGTTTGTGTTAAATCTCCCCCGCGCTCCCTTTGCAATTCAATCGTGCCGTGGGAACCAGGAAACGAGACCAAGGAGAGACAAAGAAAAACGAGGAGCGCGCCGTATGTTGCCTACGCCGGGGACACCAGAAGCGAGCAGACAGCACGCGTGAAGAAGCGTAACACAGTTGGCCGTGTGTGGGCTGACGACAGCCCCTGATAACAGCAGGAGCAGAGCTGAAATGGTTAAATAACCCCCTTTTAATTAGCCAAAGTACTTCATGAGAAGGCCCTTCAAAGACATGTATAGATGGATATGTATGGAGACTTGAATAGCCTGTATCCTCTCCATCTGTAACCTGCCACTGAGCAAGAAATTAAAAATATTTTTCAAATTAAGTCGAACTGCATTGCTTGCAGAGAGGAATGACAGCATCACCCCGCGGAAGCAGCGCAGGGCCCGGCCCCGACACCCGAAATGCCCCCAGCAGCACGCGGCCGCAGGACTTTGCCCGCTCCCCTTCGGATGGTGCTCGCCCCGTGAATGCCCCCAGAACCAACATTTCACAAACCCACGGAGTCATTTTTATTGTGTGGGTAGAGAGGCTCTGTTGCAGTTTTTAATTACGGGATATTTACAGGAGAATTCATTCATTGACAGCCTAAGTTTTGGAGCACAAACTAACAGGGACAACTCGTTTGTTTGTGTTTCTCGAGCCAGTCAGTATCTTGGATTTATTGCTAGTGCTGGGCACAACTTTTCGTGCAAATGTGTTCGGATCTCAAAGAACGGTCAAGTCCAAGCCATTAAGTCTTAAATTTTCCTGTTTTGCTTCTTCAAAACCTGGCCAAAAAATAATTTAGCTCAACTCCCTCTTTGGGCTAAAAAAATAAACTTGAAATAGAAGCCCAGTTTCCGAGGGCCAAGCGCCACGAACCAACCCCAGCGGTGGCGGCGTCCATCCCCGGAGAAGCACAGCCATGGCGCTGTGACAGCCCCCGTGCTCCGCACGCATTTCCCTGGCAGCTTTTGGCCTTTAGACAGATGTACAGAGCTGGAAATTAACTAGCCCAGGAATAGTTAGCTTTTTTTTTTTTTTCCTGAAACGATCCCGTTTTAACCCAGTGAGGCTCTGTAAGAAGAGCGACGTGAAGAAACATCTCTGTTAATGCAACGGTGAACAAGGGAACACGCGGCTGCCGACAGCCTGCACCTCTCCTCCTCCTCCGGCTTTGGGGGAAGAAAGGTAGAAGGAAACCAGAAGCACCTAACGCCCATAAATTCTCTTTAAAAATCCCTCAGCAGCTCGGAGGGCCCAAGCGAAAGGCTGTATTCTCGCTCCAAGAGCAGCGGGAGAACATCAGATCTGGACGTGGTGGCACAGCGAAAGGCATGTCTGAACATTTGGAAGGAGGAGTTGACACATTTTCAACTATTACCCCTTCAAACAACAAATTCCCCATAAATTTTCTGGTCGCACTGGGAGGAACGCTCGTTACTCTCCCCAAGACTTCAAAGAGAAGCAAGCGAGCTACGTCTTTCCCTCCAGCCCCCTTTGCGAGCCTACTAAACCCGTATGAAGCGATGGAAACGCAGCAGATAAGAAAAGCAAGACAGAGCTTTAGGACTAAAAATCCCACCAAAACGTTAAAATATTAGTACAGCACTCGTTCAGCTAAATGGAAGCTGAGTAAAGACGCTCTACAGGGAAAACTCTTTTTACTGAATATTTGCTTGGTTTAAAATTACTGGAAGTCCCCGAGGGCAGCAAGTTAAACATTTAAAAACTCCCCCCACACCATTTGTCTACAATTGTGAAAAAAATACAGCAGCATCTGGTACCAATTGTGCTTCCAGACACACCTCTACCAAAAAATGCTGTGCTTTTGCAACGCCACA
This sequence comes from Oxyura jamaicensis, assembly GCF_011077185.1. NCBI lineage: Eukaryota > Metazoa > Chordata > Aves > Anseriformes > Anatidae > Oxyura > Oxyura jamaicensis. The sequence continues at coordinate 14,729,383 of NC_048905.1, read as the reverse complement.
GAAAGGAAGGGGAGGGGGAAGGGGCAGCCTTAACTTTGTTGATCCAACAGTAAAATCCACGATACTTACTGCAGGGCCTGGAAAACAAAAAGAAAAACAAAGAAAAGAGTCACTCGATTATGAAGTATGATCTACATAAAAGCACATCACAGGGGAAAAAGCAGGGAGTCGCAGCACTTCGCAGTTCAGTCCCGACGCGATGACTTTCCGGATGCACTCAACGCCACCCGCCCGTTCCCGTGTGGGACCGTCTCACCCGCTGGTGGCAGGGCAGCCTTCCAGCGGCCGTAAGACCCCGTTCCTCCACCCTCTTCCCCACGTGAATCCCTTCTCTGTCCCGTGTGAGGCCTTGTGCATGTCACAAAGCATTGCTTGCATTGCCCAGAGCACCACGCGCAACCACAGAGCACCTGGCGAGGATGTTGCTACAGCTGCCCTCGAGGCCAGAGTGATGCACAGATCCCAAATGTCACCGTCATTCGGTCCCCCGACCTCAAAACATGTCCCAACACCGAGCTCCTGCACGTGCAGGAGGCTCTGGGCATGCTGCTTGGGAGCTTTGCTGTGCTCAGGGACCGCTGAGCGGCTGACGCAGGATGCGTTAAGTCCAGGGGGAAAAAAAACACCTTCTAGAGTAGGTTTGCGTGTACCAGTATCACAGCCTGGAGCTGGGGTTAGCAGCAGTTAATAAACACTAATAAATAACCAAAAGCTGCGCTCCCCTGCAGGGCAGGGGTCCCCGCCACGTGCCAGACTGATTCCTGCAGCTTTCCCAGCATTGGCCCTGCTCGGCGCTACCCGGAGGTGAACGCTGAGCCCCAGCCTAATGCAAGCCATGTTGCACTCCCGTTTGCGAGGCATCCTAAAGCTCTCCGATTTGGGCTCCTTCATGCTCCATTTCCCCGTCTGATCCAAAGCAGAAACAAATCACAATTAAAAAAGAAAAAAAAAATGTGGGAAAAATTAAAACGGAGAACAAAACGCCTTCCTTCGTCGCGTGCCATTCTATAATACACAACAAGGAGCGTGTTTCGGGCTAACACATATTCAAGGTCTTTTAAGCTTGTTTAAAAAAATCATACGTTGAAAAATTAAAATAACAAAACTTCTAAAAGCCTAAGAATCAAGACTGGGACCAGGGAACAAGGGGCAGAGCCTGCTGCCGAGAACCAGCCCAGTAACCCGCGCTCCTCAGCTTAGCGGGGCCAGCTCTGCGCGCAGCCAGGCGATGGGGGGCACGGAGGGGAGGCAACAACCTCCAGACCTGCCCCCTACCCAGGGCCAGGCAAGTTTTCGTGCTAAAATTCACACAGGTTATTAGCGTGCTTTCCTGGGTTTAATTTCTTGCAAATACAGAAGTCAGTGGATCTCGGCCAATTTATTAACTGAGAATCACAAACCTGATTTATTAACTCCCTTATATGCCAGGCAACCCACAAGAGCCCTTCTGGAGAAAAGTAAAAGCTAAGTCCCAAACAAGAATCGGCCAGGAAATTATTTTAATAGGGGATTTCAATCAGCTACCAATTATCATCTCCTTGGAATTTGCTGCCTTTTTCCTTTTTCCAGCTGTTTTCTCCCAGCGCGTGCAGGCTCCTTTAAAACGCAAGGCTCAGAGCCGAGGGCTTTCTGGAGGTGCCTCGGAGGATGCTCCCTAAGGACACCTGGGCAGTTAGGCTCCTCCTCACGGCAGTCACGGCCAGTAGCTCTTCATTAAGGCATAAAGCGAAGCCTATTGAACCAAACCTTTCCCCCCTCTAGGCACAGCATCACGTGCTGGCTTGCAGGACGTGTTTTCTCAAGGCTCAGCCCCAAGACGGCCGTCTCCTGTGGAAGCCAGTCAGGCGTTTTGCAAGGCAGCAGCAAACAGAAGTTCGTCGCGTGCCAAGGGGCTGTCCCCGACCTGGCCACCTCCTCGGCGCAGGCACATTGCGCAGGACACGTGCTCTTTCCAGAGAAATCCGCCAGAATTCGCTGCTAATCATTCTGAGTAGAGCGACTGTTCTTAAAGCCCTCAAGAGCGAAACCAGTTAGAAATCGTTGTAATAAGAGTTGGAAAGAGCTTTTGTACATCTGAAACTTGGGGGCTTAGCTGGGAAGGAAAAGGAGGCAGACAAACTAAGTTGCAATGCATAACATTTGGTCTCCGGCCGGTTTGTTGTAGCGGGGGAAACTTGGCACGCTTTGCCAAGCACCTTACTGCTGTGCCAGGGGGACAGCACGGACCCGACACTGCCAGGGCACGGAGGTGCTTGGATACACCAAAAGATTCCTTAGGAAGCGGAACTGTTGTGCTAGAGGGAGGTGAAAATAGAACTTTTACAGCTGAGTGACCCAGATCTCCTGCCTGCCTGCCGTTACCGTCGCTCTGCGTACCCCAGGCTCACGGATACCCACTGGAGCGTCTCCACGAAAACACGTGCCGCGTGTTTGCGCGCCCAGCTGCCGAGCCGGGATGCTGCGAGGGGAGAACTAAGTCGTGGACAAGGAGGAAGGGGGCAGCTGCAGTGGTCAGAAGTCACCGATCAGCTTTGCTCCACCGGGAAGAAACGCCTGTCCCTGTCTGCTGGCCTCCGTAACTCCTGTCCGTGCCTCAGCGCGGGTGCACGTTCTAGCAAAGAGGCTTGCTGCTGAGAGCAAACGTAGGACAGATGAGATTTTTCCTAACGCTCGGTAGAAGCCAAAGCACTCCTCCATGTCCGATGGCGTATGGACACGAACAATCATGGCAAAAGCGCAGGGAGCACTGGAAATGCCCAAATAAACAGAAAGCCCTCTATGATTTACTCGCACGCACACACGCGCTGAGTAAGAACAACTGTACGCTTATGGTTGTACAGTCGCATGGCCAAGAGGCTTGGGAGAGTCTTAATGGGTAAAATATGGGGCTTAAGTACGTGTAGGGCTGGGAGAGAAGTCATGTTTCTCTGCACAGAAACTGCTCTGCTCTCGCTCCTTAAAAAGAGCCGTGGCGCCTTCCCTGTTCCAAGCTGGGGTATTTCTGTAAACAGAAGAGATGTAACAGAATAATGAAAAAATTACTTGGTACCCAAACTCTTTTTTTAGAAGCTCAGGCTGAAGAAACAACTGCAGCGTAATGTAAATTTGGAAACAGAGTTGGGGCGGGGGGAGAAGGCCGTTTTATCCCATTTCAAAATTTCAAAGCCTTCTCCCTACAAGCGTTTCTGAAACAGAAAATTTCTGTAAACAAAACTCGCTGCCAGAGACAGCCGTGCTGCTAAGTCGACACTTTCCAGTGAAGAAATACTTCGTCAAATAACGATAACCCTCCCAGGCCTACCCATATAGGCAATTTCTGTGCCCGAAACAGCCAACTGCCCTCACCACGCCGTCAGGACGGGAGGTTTACGTCCAGAACCAGATCTTGCTCCACGTGCTGGGAGTAGAGACGTACGCAGAGACTTCCCAGACTTCCCATGTCAGCTGTGTTTCCTTCCTGGTTGTTCTGGAGGGATTTTGAGTTCTGGATCAAGCTGCCAGCCCCCAGTCCAGTTACACAGAGACCTGGATACGATTCTTCCATCCTTCAGCCGTACCCAGCACGGACCCATCCTTACGAAACGAAGGGAATCCTGCTCAGCTGAAAGCTTCCAAGGGCTGGTGGGAACTGGCATGATGCTCCTGTGCGGTGGCGCTGACACATTTTGACGGAGCTGGGGACGTGTTGGAGCAGAGCAGGCACTGCCAGGGGCACGAGTGACCTGCTCCAAGAGCCCCATGGCACCGGCTGCTCCCCACCGGAGCCACAGGGAAGATTCCCAGGGCCAGCTGGCTGCTAGAGTAAATAAAGCGGGTCAGATAGCACCGCCCGGCTCCATAACTCCGGGCTTTGTTTAGCTGCACTGACAGCCACAGGAACGCTCCCCGACGCGTCTGGGCTTCGTGTTTATGGTCAGCGAGGAGATGACAGCGGGGCCGCCCGTGCCGCCGCAGGAGGCTCAGGTTTTCAGTCCTTTTTGAAGCCTGTGAAACCACGCTGCCCCATTTCAGAACAGTCCAAATAATTCAGTTTATCTAGAATTCATTTAAAATTAGTCTCCAATAGTATTGTGTCTTTCTGTAGTAGAGTGGTTGACTCGGTGTGCTTGCAAGATGACAGATTCTTAGCTTAGAGAAATGCAGAGCTGTTAGATTAATTTCCTTTGTGATCTGAACCCATCAGAGCAGAAGAAAAATACAATTGAGAATTGCCTTAAATTAACAGGAGAGCGCGACTGAGAAGGGACAGGACGATCTCTGCAGAGTTTCTCTGCTTGTTTATAAAAGATATAAATTGAAAGTTTCAGTGTGAACCAGAAAAAGTTTTTCAACGTTACCATTTCAACGACTGTCAGAAGAAAGAAATGCTTCCTTTGGCAGGGCTGAAATGAGCACCGAGCCTTCTGGCTCTGCAACAGCGTTTGTCTGGAGGCTGTAAGACCATAACCACGTCGGGTCCCTGGGGGTGGCTGCTATCCTGCTAGGCCAACAAAGTTTTATTCACGTTTATCAGCTGTAGCACAGGAACAAGGACCTGGTTTACGCGTGGTCAGGTTCTCCAACAAATACAGAAATATGTTTTCAGGCTCTCCATGAAAACAAACATCTGGCAGCAAAGCCAAAACCAATATACAGAGGGAAGCCTGCTCTCTGCATCTCCATCCGCAGCAGAGCAGAGCGGTCCGCAGGGGCTGCATGGCATCGCTTGGGTTTCGCTGCTCTGCCCCACCGAGTGTTTGTGCACACGCGTGTGGCTTGCGATGCACGGGGGTGTTGCCGCTGCCAGCCGTGTGCCTCAGAAGAAATCAGTTCAAATGGCCGCCGCTGCCATGTGCCCTGTGGCTCTCCCGTCCCCAGCGATATCCTGCTCTCCTTGATTTTCCTTTGCAATTATAAAAAAAATTCAGAGAAATATCAGTTATTAACAACTTGTGCATCTCTATTTCATGACTCGTTTTCCTGCTGGTCCCGCGTTGACTCCCTGGCAGCTTTCTGCTTCTTCAGACGGAGGCTCAGCCAGCTGCAACGCGACACCAGACCTGCCAGGTGACAGCACGCGGCAGTGCACCTTCAGAAACCACCCGATGACAGCACCGATCTGGGAGGAATCGCTCTGCTTTCTGCGTTTGCTTGGAGTTTTTCGAGGGTGTACAGCCAGCACTGAGGACGTGTGGGCATGCAGGAGCCAGCGGATCACCCGGCGTGGAGCTGGCTGGCGTCTGTACGGAGCTGCTCGAGTAGCAACTATGGGTGTGCTGCAGCGTGACAGCAGTGGCCCTTCAGAAGCTGTCGTGTGAAGCAGGGAGAAGGAGAGTGGAGGGCAAAGGCACGCTTGAGCTCAGCGCTGGGAGCAACGGAGCCACCTCCCGGAATTTTATATGGACTAGGAAGACACCTTGGAAAATGGGTACCTAAATACCTGCACATAAACGTGGCAGATTCATCAGCAGACCTCACCGTGGCTGAACGCTGTGCTCCAACAAGGGCTTTGAGGAGCACGGTTATGTTTCAAAAAAAAAAACCACGACAAAAATCAAAGCCAGCTGGTGGTTATTCCTACAGCACAACTGGTGGGAAAACGGGGTTTAATGAAGAGAACTGGGATCCATCACTGTCCCTGCGAGGGCAGTTTCCATGCTTTGCCTGTGAGTAATCCTCGATACTTCAGGAGCAAAAATGCCTCAGAAAACACCATGAAATAGCATCGATGGAGGAGAAGGGAAATGCCTGTCTGTCTTCCACAGAGATCAGCTCATAGCTTGCAAAACAAAACCCCTGATTCCCTCTCCCCAGAGATAAAAGTAAGAATTGATGGCCAGAAAGTTCTGTGTTTAGAAAACCCCGCTGGGTATTTGCTGTAGCCAACGAGCAGCAAAGAGCAGCCTCCCGGCTAAGTAAAAATCTCCCTGGTCCCCATTAATTCACTCAAAATTCAACAGCTTAAGAGACAATGTGTGAAATGTTATCTGTTTCCTGCTAAGTAGATGCAGTTGCAAACTACCTGCAGCTTTCTAGGTACCTTCCTGTGCTGAGGTCCCTGTTTTCCTTAGACAGCGCAGTGCCAACCACATCTCTCCCCTCTCCAGCTGCACTCCAACCTACAAGCAGCAGGGGAGCAGCACTGCTGCCCAGCTGACACTACTTCGGTGCTTTCCCAGTCCACGAGACAGAGGAAAACCCAGCAGATATCAAAGTGACAAAGGAGTATGAATACAAAATTGATACAAAACCAGCATTTAGCATAAATCTGAGTCCCCAGTGAGGCCAGCCTGCGGTTTAAGCAGGAGCCAGCCCGCCACGTGGAGGTGATGGTGTTGGTACCGGGAGGTTTGTGCCCTGCCCCGTGACAGCGGTGGGGTGACCGCGATGCTTACCAGGCTCTCCGCGCCGTCCGGGCTTCCCTCGCCTCCCCGGAGGGCCTGTGGAAGCAGAGCAGAGGGTTAGCGATGGGCTGAGGGGACAGAGGGCAGCCACGAGCCCTTCCCTTTACATCCAAACCACCGCCTGCCCTCCCCACCTACCATAAACAGCAAACCATCCCGAAGGCTTTTGCACAAAACACATTGCTTTAATAAAAAATCAGGGGTGAGGCTCCTAGGTCAGCTAGGAAGCAGCTTCTGAAATTTGTCACTGCCCACACAGCAGAGGGAAATGGGCCTGAAGTGCTCCAGGACTCAGTTGCAATCTTGCAGGTCCCAACAGCGATCCAAGTGAGGAACCAAAGCCTTTCCTCGCTAACCATAGAATCACAGAATTTCCTCGCTAACCATCATCCAAGTCAGAAGTTCCCCTGCTGACTGCCAAAGCCGCCGAGACCCCATCGTACACCCACTATTTCAGGTGTAAAACATTCGATCCTCCTCCTACCCAGCCGGGCAGCAATAGCTAGGTGGTCAACAAAACGATGCAAGGGGCAGCACGTCCTTGAATCAAGGATAAAAGGCAGGAAAGCAGTAGACGAGAACACGCTCGGCACCCGGGTCCCAGCTCAGCTGTAACGTGGCATCTTTTGTGCCGCGGGCGGAGGTTCTGCAACCTCTGCTGGAAGCAGGCTCCCACGGCTGGGAGCTGGCAGCTTCCACGCGCCCTCGATCCACACGCGGGCAGATGGGGACAGAAAGCCGCTTCTGGTAGCCTTCTGCAGGAGGTGAGCCAGCGCTGGAGAGGCGTTTCCTGGGTGTCAGCAACGTGACCAAAAACAAGAGCTCTCTTTTTATACGTGACACAAGCCTGCTCCCTCTGCCTTCCGCTGCTTTGTTAGCTTTTAGGTGCAAAGGACAATAAACGCAGCTCCCCAGGAATTCCTGCGCTCCTATCAACATTTCCCCTTCTGCATAAACACTGCAGTGCCCCACCGTGTAACTGGACCCCCAGGTGCAGCCTGGGGTTCTTCTAACGTCGGGGTAAACCTGCCAGCCGTCCGTCCGTCCGTCCCCCTGTCCACCAGCACACCCCCAGCAGGCACCGCAGGCAGGGCTCCGGTCCCCGCTCTCCCTACGGAGGTGACAATTTGCAGGTACAAGCCCAGGGCACCCTGCAAGGGGTTGGTAGAAAACATCCATGGGAGCTCCTCGAGCAGCTGGCCGGCAGGTTCCTGCGGGGCAGAAAAGCCCCTTTCCATGCCAGCCACGGGAACGGGCCAACTCCGAGCGTGCCGGTGCCCAGCTCAGGCACTGTGCGACTGCTGGGAGTTGCTGCCCGTCCTCTCCTTTTCCCCCGTCGTTATGAAATGCCTCGTGGCAGCCTCTGGCCTCCCCCTGTACCTGCTGCAGGGGCTGCTCGAAACACGGGGCTCTCTTAATCCCTCCCAGCCCTGCGACGTGCCTCACCTCGAGCAGCTCCGTAACAGCTTCACTCCTCTGCTGCTAGAGGCAGGGAGGAGGCACGGCGTTTCTTGGGAGCAGGGAATGCGCTAATGAAGCTGGAGGAGAGGCTGGGTTTTGAAACGAGTGACTAATGAGTTGGTAGCGATGCTTTTAGCTCAGTTAGAGGAGGGCTGGCGCTGGAGGGTGAGCGTGCCGAGCTGCCGTAAAGCTCGGGTTGGGCCCCGAGGACTGTGAGCGTGAGAAACCTGCGAGAAACCAAACTTTGTTCAAAAAGCTACAAAAGTCGGTAGTAAACTTAAAGGGATTTCTTACTACTTCACACCAGAAGTGAAAAATCGACAATTGCCCACACGGTGTAATTCTTTACGGGCTATCTTTTCCAGAAGGGAAGCTGTAAGAGAAGAAGTAACACCTGGACCTACGAGTGCAGCACGCTCGCAGCAACCACTGAGACAAATCAAAGACGAGAGAGGAAATAAAATTCATTCCCTTCCATTTCCCTTGCTGCATTTGTCTGAAAAAAAAAAAAAAATGGTCAAAAGAGTGGATTAGGAAAAGCAAGAAGAACGTTTTGGACCCAACACATAGAATCCTGCTGCCATTCAACAGCCGAATTTGGAGAAGTCTCTGATGAGAGAACCTGAGCAGGGACCACGAGGGACACCGCCACCTGCGGCGGGCGGTTGGGGTGCTCGGCAGCGAGCCGCAGCCCCAGGCCTTGGACCTGTGCTCGTGTGGCCAAGCCCAGTCTGCACATCATGGTGGGAGATGTCTGCAAGCAGAGCTGCTGCCAGCAGACTGGGGATGGGACGAGGCGCGGGGCAGCAGGTCCCAGACACCCGCAGGTGCCGCAGCTGCACCTGAGCACCGCCGGGGCTCCTTCAGGAGAACCGCTGCTGGCGCGATGGAAGAGACATCTCCGCCTGACCCAGACACCACCGAACGTTGCGTCCAAGTTCCGCCTCTAGCTTCAAACCCCATTAGGAGGCTCCCATGGAAATGAAGGAGGCCTGGGAATTTGAAGATAAATGCTAATTGTAAACTGTTCCCTAACGGCTCCGACTGCGCAGACCCCGCAGCCTGATGCTCGTTCAGCATAATTAAGATGGATGTTGCATTAATGTCAATTGGGCAATCGCTGGGCCTTTTCTCCTACCCATCCCAGCCCCGCTCTATCAGTACCGGGAGTTCTTTATTTACATCTGTATGAAAGACAGCTTGGAGAGGAGAAGGAACACGGAGCACGGAGCGGGCTGTTTCTAAACAACGTGTCACGCTCAAGCTAAACAGCCTGCGCGCGAGCACGGCGCGCGGTTCCTGACAGCTCCACGAGCCTTCCAGCTGACAGATGTAATAACGCAAAGGAAGAGCACCAAGTACACTGCTATGTGGAGCCGGCCCGAGGAAGAGCTGATCGGTGCGTCTAAGGAAGAGCTGCAGAAACAAGGTAAAAAGTTCACAGCAAATGGCCGGGGATGGCTCCGCCGCTCTGCTGGGCAGCGGCCGCGCACGCCGTCTACTGCGGGCAAGGAAATGAAACATTAAAGTCAACGTTGGTTTTGTAGCTCACAGAATGTTGTCGAGAGCCCAGATAACACCGTTCTCCGCAGGGCGGTAAATTATCCCTGTCTGAACTAATTTACCCATTGCTAATTGGGTAAGTGCAAACCGGGTCGCTCTGTAAATTCAGTAAGCCCCCAGTGCCGGGGCAAACAGGGCCATCGCACCACGCGTGTCAAACGCTATTTTGCCCCTGGTAATTAATTAAATCCGGCACTCCCAGACTTGGGAAGCGGCATTGCTGGGCCCTGGCACTTCAGCTGCATGAGTTTATGAACGTTATGACCGCCCGCCTTGCTGATGGGCATAAGGTAAATCGGCGTTCGCCAAAATTAAGGTGTGTGTTCGATGCCAGCACAAAAAGATCAAGTTTTACACCATTTCGGAGGGCCCGCCAACGCAGTTGGCATTTCTTCCAATTTTCATTTTTGTGAGCTCGAAGTGGTTTCGATTGTTTCCCGTTCTGCCCTTTTGGCATTTTTCAAATTGCCCTCAGCCTTCCCTTTCTGGTTTTTCTCCTCCGGTTAAAAATGAGTCACCCAGACGAATAGCTTGAACAAATTGCTTGGTTCGGCCACTCTCGGAAAAGCCCATTTTTTTTCTTTCCCATATGGCTTTACTTAGAAGGAAGGAGACCTCTGCAGCGTACCGCAGGGCCCGGTGTTGAGCACTAGGAAGCTGCAGCCCCGCTCGCGCTGGCTGCTCCTGCACAAAGGCCGATTTACTTGCTTGTTCCCTGGGGAAAAGGTTTATGGTTCACGGACAGAAGTCAGATTCGGCGATGCTTGCTCAGCTGATACTCATCAGGTATTCGGGCCGGACTGCAGACTCTGAGACCACAGATCTAAGATTAAACAGTTTTGGGTCACAACGTTTTGCATGAACCTTCTTGGCTTCGGATTCCAACGGGCCCAAAGATTCAAAGCAAATACCAGACACAGATTGGAAACACGCAGCACCTCCACTCTACAGAGGTTTTCCAAATTTTTTTAAAAAAGAAAATAATTTAAGATTCATTTCAAATTTGGTCCAAGAGCCCTGAGAACTCTGAAGTCCTGGGCTACGGTTTATGTTAGTAGAAAAGCCACCCAGAAAGCAAGCTCTGGTTGTTAGCAGAGGAAAGCTCCTTGCAGCTCCATATGTGATCCAGTTGCTTTCAAGATACAGAACGAGCAAGGAATGATTTCCCTTCATATGCCTCCACGCAGCCTGCCCGAGCAAGGATGCACACAAGCATCCTCCTTGCCACGTGCTGGGGAGCTGTGCTCCATTTCTTGGGGAAGAAGGCAGCTCCAGGACCCAAGCTGGCACAACGGGGCAGCGTTCGAGGTGGTGTGTTTTGCCTAGAGCAGCCTGGCACCCGGGCACCAAAGGTTTACGCCACAAGCTCTCCTTGAACGACAGCTGGGCTACAACGAGCGGCTCCCAGCGAGATGAGATGGGGCACGGAGCTGGCGGGAGCAGCCTTAATCCACCCCAGCAAGGTGACAAAGCGAGTCCGTGTCCCAAACGTATCCTTCACCAGCAGCAACAAATCCCACACGAGAGATACATCAGCGTGGGCACAGCTCAAGACCAGAGACAAATTTGGGGCGTTTCAGGGTTTTTCCTGGCTGTAGCCAGCAAAGGCTCCTTGCCCCTTGTGTGGGTGTTTGTTACAAAGGGAAAAATAATATTCAAGATCATCCAAGGAGTGAAACAATATATAGGCACGTGTGGAAACAAGCCAAAGCGCCGATCACGCTACATTTAAAGCGAGAGGTTGTGCTGCTCGCTCGGTGCTCTGGATCCCCCCCTAAAATCATTTTTCTCCCTTTTTCCCCACACCCAGAGACAGTTTCTTCAAACAGTCAAGCGCGTACAGCTCTTTTGTTTAGTCACCAGGGCACGAAGATAAACTGAAATTGAAATATAGATGAAGGAGTGACTGGAATGAAGCCACAACTGCACTCACATCAAACGCGGGTCGTTTGCCTTTTGTTATGGCTGCTCTTGCTCAGGCCACTTTCAGATAACGCGCTGGCACAGGGCAGGAGCAGATGTACGGAGCGCTCCCCGCCTTCTTTTGAAACCAGGAGGATGCAGGTTTTGGCAGCTGTGCGGGCTGCCATGTGCAAGGTGGGAAGATTTACATTTCAGCCTTACACATCTGTGCCGAGGCAGCTGCGTCAGTGCAAACCCTGGGACGGTAGCTTTGAAAGCCCTTCAGAAGGCGGGCGCCTGCACACCAGCACACGGGCTGTTGTGGTTCGTTATGAGAGGCGACCGCCTCTGTTCATCAAACCCCTACGCTTCTGCATGCTCAGAATACCTAGAAAAGTTTAGAAAATGGTAAACAAATCATTGCCTGGAACGGACCAGCAGATGCCCTCAAGGACGGCTCCTTCGGCAGGCGCGCGGAGGTAGGCTCCTTGCTCCAGCACTCGCCAACACGAAGCCGCCTCCTGGAAGAGGCGAGGAGTCCCCGGGGACCGAGGCGCCCAGCTCTTCGGCAGGTGCAGCGGAGCACGGCCCCGCGGCAGTCAGTAAGCTTACGGCACAACGCGCCAGCCTGCCTGTAAACCCCAAAAACCTCATGCGATGCGTTGGGAGCACCTCTACAGACCAAGAAACGGTCGTGCATTTCTTGCAGCAATGAGTTCATTTTCTCTTTCCCCCCCCAAAAAAAACTGTAAGACACTTCCATAAGGTAAGCAAGATAATGAAGCACTTATTGCTTCCTCGGGCTTTCAGTTAGGAGCTCACATTTAAACAAGTTTGACATGTTGGATTACAAAACCTCTAGTGCAACGTTCAGCTCTGACACAAAGTACTTGGGTTTTGATGAATTGCGTTTTTGGAGCGCGGAAGTGCTCAAAACTAATGCTCATTATCTACAATCAGAATTAGCTGTCCCAGATCCAGGATCCCACAGATCCTACCATAGCCTGTCATTTCCCGTGTTACTCAACACGCACAAACTGCCGAAGAGAAACTGGCAAGGCAGGAGTTGGAGAGCAGCTGAATGACCCCGCTCCTCGTACGCCTCAAAATGATCCCAGTAACCACACAGGAGTAAATACTCGATGGACTTTAAGCAAACAAGCTTACACTTTGCATTTAAATGGCCTTTGTACGGGAGCACGTCTGAGGATGCAGCCCATGGCTGGTGCCCACTGGGGCATTCCCCACCCTTCGTTTCTCAGCTTCCCCAAACCAAGAGCTTGATCTGCCACGTGCAAACCATAAAGCAGGAGGGATGGGGCCAAGCAGGTCCTAGAAGCACGCCCGCAGCGTTCACGCTAGTATCACCAGCAGAGTTAGCTTCCCCGTTACCAATAAACGTTAACATAAAAATCAAAGTTTTCCTGTTTCAAAGCTCATCCCGTGCTGCACTATTCCAAATCTCAATTTCAGCATCTTGAAAAGAGCTCTTAAATTCTTCCTCCTGGGATCTTCAAAAGCAGCAGTTCTGTTGCAAACCCTCTCCCCCCCCCCCCTCCCAGCAAGTTTTCAGCATGCAGGAAGCTCTTCCTCCTCCTCCTCCGCCTCGTTCTCTACACGCTTCCTCACGACCATCACCGTAGTGAAGAGGCAGGGCCAAGGACCCCCCATCGAAGGCTTCCCGGGCAGCTCAGGGAGCTGTTTCTATTTTCATGATTTGCGTTGACCCCGGGCCAAGGCTCCACGACGCTGCGTGCCTCAAATAACAAAGCAAAGGCGCATCCCGGTGAAACAAGCCACTTCAGAACCGCACAGCCAGACCCCTTCCCCGCGGAACGCACGTGAGGAGGAAGGGCCGTGGCTAGGAACGGGTCCTTCTGTGCGGTGGTGCAAGCAAGAGCCCAGCAGCACAGGCGTGTTCCAGCAGATGGTTCAGATAAGGGGCAGCTGAGGAATACGCCGCTGGGGATTTCAGTTGTGCTCTGACCTGACCGCTGCCGCCATTCGGAGTTTCTATTTTTACGCCGAACTTGGCCAGGATCAAACGCCGATGACTGATTTTGAAAACCCGACGGTATTACATCAGTTTGGCTCCCAGAAAAGCCTGCAGTCTCCAGCAAGCTGGCCAGGTGATGAGCAACAAGCTGGTGTTGATGAAGCCCCGGTGAAATTTAAGTAAGGACTGAACTACACAGAAAATAAATTAATCACGTCTTATCACCCTGACAGCAGGGTTACACCAATAAATCTCGTTAAGCCACGGACGTGAACAATGTTGGCTGTTTCAAAATAATTGTTCTCAATGCGAAGCACCCAGCGAAACCACCACGGGGACTTCGGGAGAAGGCATCTGTCCTGCGAAGGGCTACAAGACGGACACAGATGATCCTTCTCCCAACGTGCCTGAGCATCTGCAAGCAGCCAGCTACTGACGGCAGGGAAAGGAGGGAAGCGAAGTCCTCTCGTGCACACGGGGGAGGTGTGTGGTGTGTTCCTTTGCCACCAGCAAACCCCTGAAGCCAGGGAACCACAGCGGAGAGCCGCAGGAGAGGCCTGTGCGCGCCGGACTGCGCTGCAGCAGGAACAGCACGAGGCGATCGCTGACCGCGTGCGGTTCGATTCGCCGCTTGGGCCAGGCACGGCGCACGAGGCGGGAGAGGTGCTGGGCAGTGTCACTTCAGGGAAACGTGATTCAGCCATGGGGAACTCCGCTCCAGCAGTAAACGTCTCGCTGAGCAGCTCTGGGAGAGGTACCCTGAGCAATGCTGTCAAACCGCCGCTCGGCACGCAGGGCAGGGCTGTTATTAACGCCACTGTGACCCTGGAGAGCGAGAGATGTGTCCGAGGAGAGGGGCAGCAGGCACGAGATGATGCTGCTCGCTGCCAGAACGCCTTCTAACCAGCAGCTGGGGGGATGAAAGGAGCCAGACGCAGCACACGTAGAAGGTCCGTGTGAACCAGGTGGCTGGTTTAACGCAGCAGAGGCGGACCAGCTGAGTTCAGGGACTTTTCCCCACTTTCTCTGCACGTACATTTTATCCTGGGCGCATCACGCCACCACACCTAAACTCTTAAAAACTGCAGTTAGGTTTTGATAGCAAAACGCTCAATAAACAAGACAAGCTTCCAAATAGGATGCATGCAGCGCTTCAAGGTTTTTCATTTTTAGCTTCTATCAAAATAAACTTATTCCAGACCAGCACCTAAGTCCTCCGGTTTGCCCTGCGATGAACACGGCTGGAGCTGCTCGGAGGTTTTACCCGTACCAGGCCGCTGCCATCAGGGGCCAGGCCGTGGCGTTCCTCGGCCACACGGCTTTTCCCCCGCTTCTGCTGACGCAGTCACAATAAATCTTGCAGCAACGTAAGCTCCAACGGTACGCTTACGGCACAACTCAGCGAGTACGAAGTGATTTCTCTTTAGGTTCGATGGAAATTAAAACCTTTTGTGGGCAGGCAAGTACCTAGCGGCATGTCTGACAGACACAGCCCGCGTCTAACAAGCACGGAGGGCGACATCCTGCCTTCTGCATCGCTAGGAAAGTTTGCTTCTCGGTAATTGAACCTTTTTTTCCTAAAGCATGCAAACATTGCTTTAGGTTTGAGCACCGCTGAGCCACAGTTTTTATTTTAAGCATTCCCTCCTTCCCAATGACCTCCGAGTGGGGTTGCATGGAGGAAGAATTAGACAACTGGAAAGCAACCGCCCCGCGTGCACCCGTTCCTGGTTACCTCCTGGATTTAGGAGCTCTCCAAGTTCACAGGCACCCTTCATTAAGTCACCTGGGTATGTTAATACCTGCCTTGACCCAAATCAAGCTCTTCCCTGAGGACAAGAGGCTCAGTGCTCCACCGGTGCTCAGCTCTGGAGACATAGCTCAGAGGCAAGAAGAGTCTCAGCCTTGCAGAGGCTTCCTACATCAGGGGTGAAATTACGATGGAAAAAAACGTCAAATGAAAAGATTTCACTCCCGGAGCAGCAGAAACAACGCACTTTGTTCTCACAAATTGGGACCAGGTAGGTTGGCACGAGGTCTTTGGCAAAGAAACAATTTAGCCTCAAATTTGAGGCCAGAGCAATAGCATTAGATCACTTACTCCGACTTAAGTTGTGAGCAGCTGTTTGGCTTTTATTTCACACAAAAGCTTATACTGTAAAAGGAATTCCTGGCCCCCATTCAAACGCTGTATTTGCTCGTAAGCAATGGTTCTCATTTTAGTCCTGATAAAGCAATGAAATCAGTGATGAAAAATTTTTACAGAGAGATGTAAAGGGCAAAGAAGTATTTCTTTTTCAAGGCTTTGAATTTGTCGCATTGAAACGCAGTGCTCAGCCCTCGAGTTTTCACCACGCTGAAGATGTGATCAGCGAGCGTCTCCTCGCTCTGACCGGGGAACTGAAGGCACCGCTGTCTTTTCCCTGGTGGCCCTGGGCAGACAGCAGACTTGCTGTGTGTAAACAGCTCGCTCTCCCACCCGTCTGAGAGCCTTCCAGCTACGCAATATAGGAAACTTTATGGAAAATAGTTTCCATTATATAGACAACCAACACGTGCTACGGCCATATCCACTTCTTGAGCAGGATACGGCGTTTCCTGTAGCAGGTGTGAACGACCCAAACTACCTCAGCCCCTTTACTGCCGTGTTCCTGAGCCGCGCCGCACCACTTCCAGCGGAAACACGCCGAGGCAGCGCAGTTCAGACCGCTCGCCGAGGTCCCAACGGCACAGCGCAGGACTCTGCTAAAGCAGAGCGATTTAGGAGTAACTGAAGAGCAACACTTGTATCCGCCACTGCCTCCAGCTACGGGATTAAACTTCCAGCTTTAACGCTAATCCACGTCAAGCCTGAATGCAATTACTGGGCAGGAGCCCGCTGCCAAGGCACTGATAAGGAAAATCAAAGAGGAGCAGCACTTCCAGGCAGGATGCCGGCACCGACTGCACACGCCTCTGGGCATCCTCGTAGTTAAGAAACATTTTAACGTGCCCAGCAGAGGTTAATTACAGCTGCCATCAGAAGACACAACTCTAGGGCACCCGGCCACGGAGACACAGCCTCCTGCTCGTGGCCAGCCCCAGGTGGAGGAGGTGCAGACACCGGGGAGCTTGCTGCAGGCTGCGAACGCGGATGCTGAGCAGAGTCAGCAATGAGAGCGAGCACAGAACAGCTGTAGGAAGACCAGAAGGAAAAAACAGGTATATTGGCAGGTGTAAAAACATAGTGGAGATACCAGAAAGCGTGCTGACGTTTCTTTGGCACGCACCGTGCCTCGGAGGTGGTTGCCACAAGGCGGGGAACAGGCGCAATTAATGAGATGGCACAAGCCAACGCTCACAAAAGTTGCTAAGACAAACCTGGTTATAGCCCGTTTCTGCCATTTTGGGGCCCGCTCAGGATTCAGTGGCAATGATTGTTTTTATTTCAATGCGAAGAGGGGATGATATATTGCTCACACAGCTGGGGAGCGTTTCAGTAACAACTTCATTGTAGACTGAAGTCTTCTGGGCCAGCGCGTTGCATCGAGCTGCTTCCAAAGGCACGGCTCAGCAAACGCCTTTCCAAAATGCAGTGAGTTCTGTGGAGCTCTGCAAGTGCACGTTACATTTACAAATTACCAAAATTACCACCGCGATTTGTTTACCCGTGTTCATTAGCTTACTTCATGCATCGTATTCGATGAGCAGTTTGTTTTATGTGGCTGCTTCAGGATCCCTAGTCCTGCAAACAGCTCCGAAAGTCATAATGAAGCGACTGACTTTGCTCAGCTGCCTCTTCCAGATGCTAAATTCACTCCCAAACAGCCCAACGCATCCTTTCAAGGGCACTCAGACTATTTGCAGCTCCAAACTTTCAGCTCTCCGTAAAGCAATAGGTTTATAAATCTTTTGACATGACAGCTAAACGCGTTCCCTTTCCCCATTTTAAAATGGGAAAAAAGAAAGCGGGGTTGATAGGACGGGGAGGCAGCGGGGGAGGCGTTGGAGGAGACGTGCGTGTTTTTCCTTAATAGCAAAGAGCATCTCGGAGATCAAACGGGAAATTTAAATGATTTCTGACAACACCAAAGGTGCAACCTTTTAGCTCCAGACGCTTCAGTTTGGATCACCTGCAGATTTCAGAGATCAGCTGAACAACTGCTGGACCGCCAGCCCGACTCACCAAACAACATCCAGGAAAGAGGTTCCAAGTTTTACCGAGATGAGGTATTGTTGTTCTTTAAACGCCGAGATAAGATGAAAAGAAAGAGGCAATTACTGTGAGCAAAGCTATCCAATATGTTACTAAGTTTGGACACCACCATCGGTTTCCGCTTGTGTTTTAAAGTGGCCAAGCTTGCGAAAACGGCGCGAGATGCGGCGGAAACAGGAAACAAGGCCAGAGAATGAAGGCAGAGAAAGGCGCAGAGCAGCCACGCTCTGGGGTTGGCGGTGGGGGGACGAGCGGTGGCATCGCGTGGGCTGCAGCTCCTGGTGCCGGAGCACGGGCGAGATGGCGGGGAGGGACAAGAGATTTGCCCAACACGATCAGCACGTGACACTTCACTCCCCAGATACATCAGTTCGAGGCTCCATGAGCTCATTCCGTGTGCCATTATTTTCCCACTCACATTCTCCCACAGTTGTATTTTTTTTTTAAACCCTCCAAATCCACTTCATTCTTAAAAGCTCACGAAAAAGGCCCGTCTCTCCCCAAAGCGGGGCAGCGGGGTTGGCCTTCATCTCCCAGCCGTTTTTATACCATGCCTATCACCGCAGCTTGCCAAGTTCTTAACTGAAATCAGACCTGGGTTTAAGACAACACAATAAGCTGAATCCTGCTTTCAATTTTGTTTTCTAGGTTCCAGGCTACGCTTTTCAACTCTTGATATACTGGATCTAATTTCACCTGAGGATCTAAAAGTACTTAAAGCAGAAACCCGGAGAGTCCTTCACGAACACAGATATACTGCTGCTTTCTGAAATGGAGATAAATGAAGCCTTTGGAAGGGCAGTTAACCACGTATAAAAGTGTAATGGCTGGAAATTAGCAATGAACACGGGGAAAAAAAAAGTCTAGATTCCGGTTTCCCGCTTCTGCTCTCCAAACCGTGATCCGCGAGGCCACAGCGAAGGGCTGGAGGCTGCTCTGGCTTTCATTAGCTGAGCTCACAACATCTCCAGGTCCGTACATCTGCATCCCGGAGACGTCCTGCATGCTGGTAGCAGTCTACGGGATCGTAACACTTTCAAACCATTGCTTCAGCCCTTTTTCCCCCCCCGAGATGAATTTTTTCTAGCACATCTGACTCATTCCTCCAAGAACCGGGTGGGTGTCATTGGATTATCAGTCATTATTCACAACCAGCCTCTGGCACTCGCTGCCTCCACGGCCACGTAGCGTTGCAGGGATTCAGTGAACCTCAGTGGGATTCAAGGAACGCTGTACAACGGTGCCCAGCCTGAAAGACGAGGCCAAACCCTAACATTTCCACTTGCAGGTCTTGGAAGAGATTTGGAGGTGCCTCCCTTCCTCTGACACCCAAGAGCAGAGCACCTCTCGATGCAGCAAGGGCCCCAGAACTCACCGGTCACCTCTGCAGGTCAGGGCCGCACGCCCAGGACTGGTTGCGTGGATCTGCCCGAGCTGTAACCAGGGAGCCCGCCGCAACCACCGCCAAAAATCTGGCGAAAGCCAGGCTTTTGGGTGCGAGGGCGGCGTTTCCCTACCCACAGGCAGATAGGTGGGATAACCCACGTTACTTGGGTGAAAGAAAAACGAGGAATGCCATCTGGTTTCTGCAAAACTTGGCTGTCAAACCTCTCTCCAGCCCATGTTTCTGTTTCTTATCTTTTTGCTTGCGTTGGAGCTCAAACAAGATCCATCTGAGCAAAGCAGCCGGCTGCACAGCTCCGACGGGCCCCGCGCTCCTCCGCGTCCGCGGCACAGAGACCCCGAGCGGCACCTGCACCGCGGCCAGGACAACGTGGGCACCGGCCAGGGCATGAGGCTCCCCCAGCATCACTCCACATCCCCTCAACGTGACAGCGTGTTATTTTTCACCTCCACGAGAAGGCCCATCGGTTACGCTGCTGTCTCTACCCCTCCTCACAGCTCTGAAATCCTCCTGCTGCTGACAAAGGCTATTTTCCACCTTCATTTTCTTCTGGCGCTGTTGAATTATGTGTTTACATTTGCCGTAATACCACAAAGTCAAGTAAATCTTGCAAATGCTCTGCCTAAATCCATATAATAAATCAGATCCTCCAAAAAGCCCGTGTCAGATGCACCAAAAAAAAAACACCGCAGAGTCTGAAAACCAAAACGATCACAAGCTCCACAGCCACGCAGGAAAGCTGCTAGTGCTCTGATTGACGGGGGGCCACGCACAGACCGAGGCAGGGCGGCTGACTGACAACCCGGTTTCCTTTTGTGTCTGATTTTGCTTGGTAAACCGTTTAAAACATGTCAAACAAACACTGCACTTCAACAGTTCCCTGTGAAACTCTTGCCAACTCCGCTCCCACCGGAGAAGGCAATTACCTTCTTTATAGGGATTGGGGAACAAATGCTGCATTTCTTCTCCGTAATCATTTATTAATTGTTCTCATATTGAAAAGCGGCTTTGATAAAATAAATAAGATCCAGCCCGCAATCACGCTGCTGCAAGAAAAAGGAATTTTGCTAAAGCAGGGAGGGCATGGCGGGGCCAGCCCCGTGCACGAGCCGGCACGCGGTGGCTGTGCCCGCCTGCGCAGGGAGCGGCAGCGAGCGGGGAACTGCAGGCAGCAAAGAGAAACCGCACAATGGAAACATGTCCCAGCTCACGCGTCCCCGGCACGGCTCAGCTCTGAGGATTTAGTGTGCTGTTACTGTTACAGCACCGGCAGCCTGTGGCGTGTTCCGCGCACGCAGCCGGTGCATGTTTTACACCCGCACGCGACTCCCGCTCCAAAGCCGCTGCTCCTTCGTCCACACAAGCAGCAACAGGAATGGGCCTCAATGGGAAACGGACGGAAGGAAGGGAAGGGTAAACAACAACGAGGGTATGGCCGTCAGTTTCCCATGGCCACTCCACTCTGGCAGCAGCGACTCACGCAGGTTTTATGGTACCGTTTCACAGCCGCAGAGGAGAGCTCGCTCCGACCTTGTAGCTGGCGCTTCCCTTTCCACTTCTCAAATCCTGAACACGCCTTTTTAAATTTCAGAGGTACGAGTTTTGCCTGAAAAAGCTCCACTTTCTGCAGGTGCTGTGTTTTCCCTTTAATAATAGCAGGAAATTGCAAGGAACTAAAGTAAACTGGACACTTGACAATCACTAGAAAATATTTACTCTAATATAACTATCACTGCCCAAAGCAAACAAACAGTTGCCAGAAACACAACCGAAGTTGACAGAATGAGAAATAAACACAAGAATAATGGATGGGTTCAGCACAAGACCTTCGTGTGCGTCCCCAGAACCGTCCGTCCTCCTCTGGCATGGCCAAGCCGGCTGCCCCAGGCCGCTTCCATGCAACACCTCCCCATTCCTGCCTGCTGGGCCAACGTGTGCAAAACCAGAGGGATTTGGTTAAACCTGGCAAACAAACCCAAATCTGCCTTCCCGGGTGTCTGAGCAGAACCACTCCGACAGCCGGAGGAGTGGCTGGGAAAGACCTCAGAGCCTTGGCGCTGTGATACCCCATCAGCAGCCCGTCCTGCCCAGCCACCGCACGGGCAATCCGTGCCCACCGAGTGCAGCGCAGACCAGCACCGATTCTGTTCTCAGCCCTTCCTGACAGCGGACGAAATCCAAATCCTTGCTCGTGGCCCTCTTGCCATACGCCCCGATCATCGAGCCACGGCTCCGGACCCACCGCGCCTCCCAGCCGGGAGCCTCCTGGCGCAGGCAGCCCAGTGAGCCACAGAAACCCAAGCACGAGGCCGAGGCCGGTTCAGTTTCGCTCGTGGTAGCTTCGCATCAGACTGTTTAATTTTATCTTCTGGTCCGATGATGTCTTGCTCTGGAAGCCGTACAGAAACGGCCACGTACCCGACCTGCATTTTGCAAAAAGGAATTTCCGCCTAGGTGAAAAGCGGAGCCCTTTCAGCAAGTCACTCAGGCCCTGTCGTGACGCGCATGGAGCAAGAGCCTGCAGAAGAAATTAATTCAGCACCCAGGGAACAAAGGCCATTAGCACTGCCAAGAGAAATATTAACTTTTCTCAAACGCAGGCCTGGCTGACATTGTTTTTGCCATACTTATTTGCATACAATGCACATATTGCACAAAGCCAGGCGAAGTAATGACACCAGGAATAATTCCACAGAGCAAACAGTAGGGAAAAAAGTCCAATTTTCACCATGGGACTTCAGGTATTTGGGCCCCCCCGGAGCAAACCAAGCAGAACCAGACAAGCCCGGGGCGCTTTCACGTTCCCTCCTCGCCCCAGGCAGAAACACGCCTTGAACACCGAGCAGCTTTGCCATCTCTTTGCTGTCTCTTCCCACCCCACGGGCTCAATACTCCTGGAAATAGTACAGCAGCACGGAGATGCCTGGGATGAGACTTTCCCGGTGCGCTGTCATTGTCACCTGCATCGATGGCAGCCCCCCACTCAGCGCCGCGCTAATCCCCGGTTCAGCCGCGCTCCACCTCTGCCTCCGCAATTACCCCAGGCCTGACCCCCGGAGCAGCGAGATCTAATCCAACCCCTGAAACGCTTCCAAGCCAGACGCAAGCTGCCAAGAACGAGTCTGCATTCCTCAGTTTCTATCACCCTTGGCTACGTGTTTTGTGGGCTGAATTATCTTAATGGAAACACGTAAGTACTCGAGGGTGAGTGCATGCACACCCCCACCGCCGGGGAGAAACCCGCTTTGCCCAAACCCCGGGGAGCCCGT
Source organism: Oxyura jamaicensis (assembly GCF_011077185.1). NCBI lineage: Eukaryota > Metazoa > Chordata > Aves > Anseriformes > Anatidae > Oxyura > Oxyura jamaicensis. The sequence continues at coordinate 14,707,209 of NC_048905.1, read as the reverse complement.
ACGCTCGGGGCATGGTGGGGACGTGCAGGTTAACCCCACCAAACCAGCCCTTTCAGCCTGACTGAAAGCACAGACCACCCACAACAATTCTCCTGCATCGAAAGACCTGTTATTTCTCAAACTGGTCCAGCCCTTCCGGGCAGGTCGCTAAAAAGTTCTCTCCACTTATTTCCAGAAGGGAGGAAAGGGGTTTTCAAGCTCAGCTGGGCCGTGGGCCCAAGTTCATGCCCAGAAGATTCCTGGTATTTTGAGGCTGAACGAGTCCCCGTTCTGACCAAACACAACTGCTCCTTTGTCCCTCCTTTGATCTCCTCGGACAAAGACGCTGAAGGAAGAGATCCCGACTGCCTTCGGAGGGACACGCAGAAATGCTCCACGTCTAACAAGGTTGGCTTCCAAGAAAGCCACGTACAAAAAACATCTGCAGAACTACTGAGCAAGAGGCTCCCACAGCACCCTAAGGAGCTGTCCGCAGCAGAACAGACGTTTTTTGGTTTATGTCTACTAACATGTTTCACCCAAGAGACGTACAGTGGTGCCTCACGTTCCTGGGGTAGATAGGGAGAGAGATGAGACCACGTCTCATGAGAAAAAAGTAGGGACGTCCCCACACTCCAAACTGCGTGTTTAGGCCTAAAAGCTTTTGAAAAGTAGAGAAAACCGGTCTATGAAACTCCCCAGGGAAACAGGCTGCTGATCTTCGAGTAGGTTTAGAGCACCTGGGGAGCGCTGCGGCCATCCAGTCAGAGTCTTTCCAAATACCAGCTGGAAGCTTTCACTCCCTCGAGGATAAAATAACGCATCCCCTCCTGCACCATCGAAATCCCCCAGATCAAGACCCCAAATCCAGCAGCTTCAGGAGGTTCAGGAGGCGCGGGGCCGTGCGCCATGGGGGGCTCAGCACAACGGGAATTTCCACCCACCCTGACAAGGGGTTAGTGCCAGACGGACGGGCAGCATCGCCTCTCGCCGTGCAAACAGAACGGCCTCCTTCCTTTCTTGTGCCACACACAAAACCCCCCACTAAGTTCCAAATTGTTTTTCAATCTAGCTATTAAATGAAGTGTCCTTTTTTTTTTTTAATCTTAGAAAAGAAGCTTTATTTGTTTATTTGTTTATGATTTCTTCTAGAGCCAATGTAAGAGGTCAAATAACTTCCAGATGACATCCAGACTGTTTTGTGTTTGAATTTCTGTAGCTTTTTTCTTTTGAAATGGATTGAAAGGAACACAGTATTACAGGAAAATACAAAACCCCTAAATCCCCGACAGAAATAACATTAGTTTCGGCTTCCACTTGCAAGGGCGTTACTGACACAGCAAGATTCCTGCTGCAAGATACGGACCTGTGCTGCTCGGCTCAGGGAGCACCTAAACGTGGAACGTGATCTTGTTTTTATCTTCTTTTTCCACCTTGTCACAATGCGTGGTGCTTCTCACAGCGCCAGACTGGAAATCATACGGAAACGGGAACCGTGTCCACCACTTCCAAACAAATCTCCAGTTTAAGCACTGAGGACAAGAGGCTGGATACCCAACCGCGAACCAGATCCAAATGGCTCAATTCCTAGTCGCTGACCTCCACGTCTGTCAGCTGAAGCAACGCGTACATCGTAACCAAAGTTGGATTTCCTGACATTAATCACAGGCTTAATTAACCCACGCAAGAGCCCAGGAGAGGCACCATTTTGCATCTCGGAGCCAGTCCAGTTTCAGCCCCATACGTGCACCCCAAAGCCTGGCCACACGGGGCAGGGGAGATGCTCTCTCCCCGCCAGGGCTCCCCGTCGAGGGAGCTCCCAGCTCGGCTGCCGAGCGCCCCGTAGGGTTGCAGCGTGTATTTAATGCGACCAGGCTGAAGCTAAGGGCCAAATGCTGGAGGCCTGGAAATAAAATATTAATAATGAAAAAACCCCGCCTAGTCCATTTCTGTGTCTGAAAAGACTACAAAGGCTTTTCCTTGCTCAGAGCTGCTGGTTTCCCAACATTCACAAATTTTGGCCTGAACTAAGCTACTTCAAAGGCATTTGATACAGCTCAGAGAAAAAACAAAATTGGGAAGAAAAAATTCTGGCACATCAGCAAAACACTGGTCACTTAGCGGGATCTCCTTGGGATCTCTGAATTAGTTTCAGATTGCTTGAAGTTTATCTTGGTGCATCTCTTTGGTGCAGAGAGATTCACAGCGGCCCGTGAGATGCACGACAGTTGTGTCTCCACAATCCCTGAAAAGTCAAGGAAATGAGTCCACCTGGCGCGTCCTAGTCCTGCAAACGTTAAGCCCAGCAGCTTGCATTCTCAAGCTCTCATCCGCGAGAGAAGGGCAGGAATGACACCAACGCTAGCCCTAAGAGCACCCCAGCGCTACGCTTGCCGTCTATTCACGAGCTGGCTCTCTGCAGCCTCAGGACTCCCTCTCCAGGGTTGTCCAAAGGATGCAGCCAAACCCGTCCCTGGGGCTTCGGGTGCTCCGGGTGCACCCGGCTGGGTGGGGGGGGGGAGATGGTGCCCTGGGGAGGTGCTCCAGCAGGGAGGGGAAAATTGCTGGGAGCTGTTGCAAACACAGTTTGGATGCAGTTCTTACCCAAAGTTTGCCAAACTCCTCCACAACTGCATGCAGCAGGTACGAAGGCTGATGGAGTCAAAAATCTGCACAGATTGATTTCCTGCTCGGTGGCAGAGACGGCGCTGACTGGCCAGGGTTAGTGAAACGAGGAGCACGTCAGCTAGATCGTAAATTGGTTTGAAGGCTAGAAAAAATACCTGCTAGCTGGCAAGGCACGTACACAAGAGGGTTTTTCAGGCTTTACAGACAGAGAGCAGCTCCGCAGAGTTGTCTGAGACGTTTACCCCACGAACAACCACTCTGGCCAGGGCTAAGGGCAAGTTTCTTGGTTTCCAGCTCAAGAGGCAGAGACCTGCTGGGTTCCAGCCGGAGCGCCCCTACTGCTGCACTCGCCCGTTTACATCCTCCAGCACCCGCTAATTTTAAACACCATTTACACCTTTCCCACCCATTCTAGACCCAATACACTGAAAGCAAGCAAATCGCTCCTTGGGGTTCAATTTCTGTAGCTAACCTTCATTTTTTTGTACTCTAATCTGAATGCTGAAAAGTAAGGGCAACGCTTCATGGCGAACACGTAATCTGTTTAATTCTTGTCAGCATGAAACAATCGCATGCCCTTCAGCTGGTTTGCCAATAGCACAGTGCCCCTTCTGATAGTCAGAGCTTCTACAGAAGACCAGCACCAGGCCCTAGGTTGCACATTTACCACAGAAAAAATAATTGTAAAAAGTGTTTCCCTTTTTTTCTTGGCGTCTAGGGCACAGAACATTTTTATGCAGACATCCTTCTCAAGTGACTTCCCGAGGGGGATGCAAAAGACCCCATCAGAGGCCGACAACACTCCAGGTACCCCAGCGAGACGCCAGGCACAAGCGACCACTGTCCAGCCTTCCGCCAGCGGAGACCCAGCCAGGCCCTTGGCCGTGCCTCGCACCAGACGGGACAGGTCCCCCCCTCCCGCTCCGCCGCGGGTCTCCCTGAAAACCCACGGTACTTTACTGAAACGCCACCTTCCAGGTGCAAAGAACAGCCCCGGAAAAAGCAACCTTTGGCAACAAAACTGAGCTTTTCCTACCTTACAGGGCTCATTAAGAAGGAAATTAATCCTTTCCAACCGAAAGCCGGGGCAGCACCCGGGCTGTGCAGTGCGTTTTCACACGATGACCACATTGAATTGATTTCTAACATTACGGCCCCAAATGCTCGAGCAGCAACATGCTTCCACATTGTTTCTCCCTAGTAACAAAGACAGACAGTGACAAACCTCCATCCTGCATGAGGTGCGCATTAAAAAAAGAATTTATCTGGAGTTAATCGAAACTTGTCTTCATACCAATGCGCAACGGTGCCTTGAGAACAGGAGTCTTTACTACGAACATTTTTCTTTTTTTACCTTTGCTTATGGTCTCTGTGCTGTTTAAACCCTAGCTTCAAGCCACATGTGTCTCCACATCAGCTTATCTGCTGCTTTCAACCTCCACCAGCCCCTGCTTTTACTCAAACAGGAAAGAATCCAGAATGTTCTAGTTAAAGTCTATTTTTGAAAATAATAAAGCTACGCAAGCCCATTTCCATTTTCTGGTGCCTCCAGCAGACAGACTCTCCAAGTTCATTAGGACGACAGTTTCTTGGCAATCGGGCCGTTCTTCATTGTGCCTATAGGAACTCATCCCATCAGTCCTTCGGCTTGCTTACAGAACCCTGTGCTCAGCACCGAAGGCACCCGCCTTATCGCCAGGCCCACACCGTACGCGTTTAACTTGAGCGCGTGTTGCCGGCGATGGTGAGGCGAGGGAAGAAGTCAAGCAAGTGAAAAATCTAAAAATCAGCCTAAACGGTTTGTCAGCCCCCCTTTCCTGCCGTGCTTCCCCAGCAATCAGGCTGAAGTTCTTTTTCCCCTTCCTTTTTGGTTCTTGGGAGCAAATAGCACGCTATTAATTCACGACTTTCTTTAATCATCAGTCTTGGAAGATCTTCCAAGAAACGATCTACAATTAGACGACAAGGAAATTTTTCCAGAACCACCTCAGACATTCAGCCACTCTCTGTACGTGGATAACTGCAGATTTTGGCGGTTTTGGTGCTGTTCTGCAGCCGTGGCTTTACCTTGGTTTTGCTCTGTGCCTTTCCTGAGCTGAGCCCACCAGGGCCAGCTCCTTGGCGGCTTCTCCTGCTGAGCCGAGGACGACAGTGTCCAGCTCCGAGCTGGAGCTCGGAGGCATGAAAGTAGTGCAAATGACAACTGCTTAATATTAAATAGTAATAAAAATGCTCATGTGAACACGAGTATGAGATATTAATGCGTGCATGTGCTCACCATACAACCCGGCCTCACGAAAGGGAGCGCTCCGCTGCCAGCACCGAGCCGGGCAGGAGCGAGCGCTCCTCTGGAGCTTTCTAGCCAGCAGGATTTTGTCAGGGGTCTCTTCTGCTGGTTTTGCACTTTTATACTTTGGTTAGGTTCTAGTTAGCCGTTCAGACCAAACACTCTTGCTCCCTCCATCCTTCAAAAGCGCAGCCCCATCCTCACCAGCAGCACGCCTGTTTGCCCCCAGCAAAACGCACCGGCTCAGCCCTCGCTGCTCGCTTCGCTGCAGACCCAGGCAGCGGAGTCACCTTTTCCTTTTAAATACAAACTCTTTTCGTACAGAGTACAGAATTCAAACACATTTAACTCCTGTTTCCTTCCAGCACCCTTTGGGAACCCAAGGACAGACCTGAAGAGCACGGGTAGGGCTCAGGCTCAGCGCTCTGACACCGGTTTGCTCTGGCCCCCGGCTCCTTGCCTGTTCAGTAAGTATGAAGCAGGTTACGCGTGTCGCCCTTGGGAACATGTTTAAGCAGAGCACCCAGTTTCAGCACAGGATCAACATAACTTCTTCCTAACCTCCAGGTAATCAGTCCCCCATATCCAGGCCGCTCTCCCCGAAGACTACCTAGAAACACGCGAGCTTCTCTTACATACACGGGAACTTGTCCTTTCAGAAGGAAGGACAAAAAATGGAAGAAACTGAAAAGTGACCGTGTGTTCACACAGCATCACCCCTTCCGTCTGAGCAGGGAACGCTGCACGCAAAAACCTGGTCTTAATGTCAGCCACCAGCCGCTGCTCTGACACACCGAGCCAGGAATGAACTAACGCAACGCAGAAGGACGGCAACAAAACAAGGTCCCGCCACACGTCCGCTCAACAGAACCCATGCCAGGAGCAAGTTCAAAGTAAAGCCCTCCTTGCACGACACGGGCAGGGCCCAACCGATGACTCAAAGCTCCCCAAGTGACCCAGGCTGTGAGCACGGAGGCTGGGAAGCCCTGCTGGGGACGCGGTGCCAGGCGTGCGCCGTGCAGGACGGGCGCACCAAGGGGACGGCGTCAGGGCCTGACACGTGAAGGTAAGGGAGACGAGGGATTTTGTGCATTGTCAGTACAGAGCAGAGAAACTCGCTGCTCTTCTCATCAACGGGCGTGAATTCATCTCTACTTTATAATATCATCACAATCATCGTATAATCTAGGGGATCTCTATGAAAAACTATTTCTGATGTATTTTTATTAGCATGCATTACCTGCTGCTCCTTGCCAGAGCACACAGCAGCACAAAAACAGGCAGAAACCTCTTTGGATTTCTTGGAAAAAAGTCTTGATGCTCACGAGCAACCTCTCGTTGAGCAAAAGGCTCTCCTGTGAGAGACGTGCCTCATCCTCTCCTGCACCACTAGCCCTGGGCACAGGCAAGGCCGCCTTTCCAAGCGAGGTCCGAGCACACCAGTTTTAGTCCCGTGGCCATGAGACAACAGAAAGGGGATTCAATTTTCTTCCCTCGAGCTGGGAGGGAAACATCCCTTTCAAAATGTTATTGAAATAATAAAACATTTCAATAAGCATCCAGCTGCGGAGCAGCAGTGCTAGGAGTACGCACCGCGTTAAAGACCCTGGTAGAATTTTATGAGTCTGCTAAAAAGCAGAACCCAAACCCCTCTGCAGTTCCAAAACACGCAGACACGCACGCAGAGCCCCCCAGGCAACCGCTCCAGGAACAGCTGGCTTAAAAAAACATCATCCTGGTGGAAAACCTCCTGCACAAAGACCCCTCTGCGCTCACGTGCCGTGAAGGAACAGCACCGGGCGAGCAGGCAGGGATGTCCGCGGTCACCTTCAACGGGACAAAAAGGCACAAGGCCACAAAACCTCTCAGCTCCAGGTGCACAGGGATGGCAAATTTTATTCGTTCGTTGATTTTTAGATCGGTGCATCCCACTGCTCTGAGCCTCAGTTCAGCTGGTGATGGACCCCAGAACGAAGGCCCAGCCTTCGCCCCTGAAGCTTTACGGCTCTTTTATTCACGCACAACCTATGCAAAGAGGGGTGAGCGGCCTCACCCCCGACACCTTCCTGTCCCGTTCCAAGGGCACAGCAATTCTCACAGGACTGAGTGAGATCGGACCACTTCTGCAGGGAGCTGCCAGCGCTGGGGGACTCCCGTGGCGGGGCAGAGCTCTTCCAGCAGCTCCGCTCGGCCGAGGTTCCTGCTGCAGGTCCCGACATCTGCTGCGCCTCCCCCGGGGAGCCTGCCCAGAAAGTGAGGAGCTGCAGATGCCACCACATTAATCTACCACCTCGAAGATTTGAAACAAAAGAGAAAGGGTGGTCTCACCCTGGGGATTAGCTGCAGCAGGGAGGTCTCCTCTTCCCCAGCGTTGGAGGCGGGTGAAAGCAGGGTAGCTAACGTTAACCGAACTGCCCCGATCTCTCAAGGCAGTGCAGCCAACTACCTGCAAAATAAGAGCTGAGCCACGCTGGGGTGGAGCAGGAGGAAGGCTGGGCTCAGCCCCTTGGGCTTTGCACGGCACCTATGCAGAGAAATCCCTCCCCAGCGAGCAGGGAAACTCTACCTGCAGCTTCGTTACGCTGGCGAACAAGGAGAAAGCGGGCAGAGCACGGAACGGAGACGCTGGGGAAGGAGCGGGAGCTGATGAAGCTGTTTTCATCGCTTTCAGGCTGCATTCAGGACTTCTGCTTGGTGCAGGTGTGTGGAGCTCCCTGACGGAGGAGTGGGAGGAGGCAGGGGAATTGCTGGTACCTCCTGAGCAAGGACCCCCCTCTGCTTCCATCTGGAAAACCTCCGGCTTTGCAGCTGAGCCGTGTGTTTTTGAAAAGCACCGGGAGCTTGCACCTCCATTTGCACTACAAGCGTGTCCCCCAGCGCTGCTTTCGCAGAGGAAGGCCTGATAAAATCTCTGCAATCTTTTGTATTGACCCAGCACAGCTGAGGTGCAGGAAGGAGCGCTGCAGAGACCGGGCATGCTGGGCAGGTAATGAAAGAAAATCAGGAAAAGAGCGTGCTTTTATTAAAAAAAGTTCCCTACAAACGCCCCCCACCAAGACGTTTTGGTGCAAGATGTTCTGCCCCTGATTCCAGCTAAGACCTGCAGCCACACCAGCTCGGTCCCCAGGAATAAAGTTTCCATGCAACTGCTCTAAACTCTTTTCAGCTCATTAGTAGCACGGTAATTACTACGAAGGCGCAACGATGCCTAGATGATGAGCAGAGCCTCACCCCGCTCCAACTCGCGTGGTTTGGGGGTGGCGCGGAGCCACCGCACGGACGCTTGCACACGAGTGGTGCCCACGGCTCTGCGCATCGCACCCCGAAACGGGACCCCCAGCTCTACAAAGGCAGGGAGGGCTCAGTAGACACGTCGGCTCCCGCGCCATCCCTGCCGTAACGCCCAGCGAGCAAGCGACGAGCCCCAGCAGCGGCTTCAGCGGGAGCAGGGAAGCGCAGGCTGACGTGAGACCTGAGGACAGAGGTGGGAAAGGGACCACGAGGGACTCGGAGCGCCGCCGCTGAGCAACCCCCAGGGCCCGGGATTCCCGGTTTGGAGCCACGCGCAGGACAACCGCGGCTGCAATAATTGAAAGCTTTCAATAAGCGCTCTGGCCACCGCTTCCAAGATGAAACTGAATCACAGCAAATTCATTTCCTGGCACAATTTTGTGGGAAAATAATAGCATTTCCTTTCCAGTTTTATTGAAGAGCGTGTTCCAATTCAATAGCAACAAATAAACTAAAAACATTCACGGCTGCGGAAGAACCTGCATCTCCTCTGCCTTTATTAACCCTGAAGCTGTTTGTCCGCCTCGGCAATGATAGATATTTATAGAAAAAAAAAAACACACCAAAAAAGAAGAAAGCCAAAGGAACTCCATGATTTACAGCCCCGGTAAAGGTCTGGGGTTTAAGCCTCTGAAACCTTTGTGGAAACACGTGAAATGCAAGACAGCGAAGCAGGGAAGCTTTTCTAATGGCCCGTTTCCCTCTCAGGAAAGCACACATTTCTACAGGAAGAATTCACTGGAACATGAGACACGCTTGCACAAAATAAATGCAGCCTCGGCACCAGCCCGTAGTTTTCACGGGCCCGTGCATCTCCTCCAGCCAGCGATCCAGTTCGGGAGCCTGAGAAGTTGTTCTGAAACCTACAAAGCCCGGGCCACAAGTTTTCATGCTCAAGTCTCGTGGCAAGCAGAGAACAGCTAAACAGACACCTTCCCTTAAATTTTGTGGCAAATTTCCTCATCTTGGCATAGAAACAGTTCGTATCCCAACAACCCAGAGCCTTTGGTGCGGATCGCATTCAGCACAAATACAGACTCGATGCGTCTCTCAGGCTGCAGAAAGGCTCCTCACATTTTGTTTCAACTTCTCAGGATGCCAGAGCACTCCCCAGATACCAGGCTCGGAGGTGCTTCAGAGAACACAAACCGTGTGGGAAGCCTGGGGATGAAGCTCACAAGGAAGCGAGGTACCACGCGTTACATCACATCTGCAGCTTGATTTGTTTTCCTGAATTCTTTCAGGCTGCTATTCAGTCTCCATCATTACGAACCCACTAACGAGCTGTAGTTGATGTGAAATTATTTCTTGTTCCAGGTGCTTTTCTTAGCAATCCATTAAACAACATTAAATGCAATTTCAGAGCTATTTTTTTCCTGCAAGTTAACATTTTCCTTTGCGTCCCAACCTTCTTATTCTGCGTGTCAATCTTCTCCATCTAATTCTTTTCAGCTGGAATATAAAAGTTTAATCTGTTTTAGCGTAATGACGAAGCGTTATGCAAACAGAGCCCGGTGCTGTTTCCCATTAGCTGAGGCCATGGTTTATAAAACACGGACACGGAGCTCACCTCCCTGCTGACTGGAGGCCACTTTTACAACTCACAGGGGGACGAGCGACGCAGAGCAACCGGCCCTTTTGGCACTGGGGGTGCCTCCGCCTTGATCCAAAGACTTCGGCAGCCTCAGGAACGTCCGTCCCCAGTGGGTCACCACCTTCCTGCCCCTGGGGACGAGGCTGTGCGTGCAGCCCCCCGCCCCACCACGCGCTTCCCCAACGCCACTGCTTCACCCGGCGCTGCTCACCATGTGTTGGCTGTGGCTCCTAGCAGGAGCGAGGGGTTCTTCAGCACCGGCACGTGAGCAGGCTTCAAGGTCAACGGGCAAACGCATCCCGCCTCTAAGCCACGAAGCCCTTCCGCAGAGCCGGCCTTGAGCATCGCCGCTATCTTTCAAAGGCCTGGTTGCTCCGCAGATAAGACCCGGATCACCAGCTTCAAAGAATTTAGAGCCTGGACCAACAGCAAAGCCCTGCGACCGCGTTATCCAAAACCTTGCTTGAGGAGGAAAAGTAAGAAAACCCGCAAAACAAAACAAACCCACAAAGAAAACCCTGCCGCTTCTGCAGCTTTGCTCTGGGTTTGGGCCGCCCCCCAGCAACATCTCCCTGCCCGTGAGCTCGGTCCATCCTGCACCTCGTGAGCGTTTCCATGAGGGCTGGAGAAGTCTCCAGGCAAGGAACAGCTCGCTATCACAAAAAGCGCCTAGCTCTCCCATTTTACTTGCAACGTGGAAAGATTTAACTATTTTTTTTTTTCTTTTAGATGCTTTAACTCATCACTGGCTACCTTCAGGCGAAGGATTTTCTAGTTCTTTCCATTTCAGGAGACATTGTTTCTGATTTCCTACATCAGCCTCAATGCCAGCAACTTCGAAATTACAAGAAACAGACCCTGTACATAAACAGCATCCGGGGAGCAATATCTTGGACAAAATCACCGATACAAGAATAACAAGTCTCCATTTTTATAGCCTTTGAAGATGTTCAGGCACTAACACCAACCCAGCTGCCAAGAAATGAAATAATACAGCCCTGGAAGAGAAGAACCTTGGCATTTGACATGCCCAGGAAACCACTCTTGTGATATCCAACTCGCTTTTTAGAGTTCCCTCGTAAAGTAAGCAAAAGCATAAAATAATTTTCCCCGTTACTTTTACAAGAATAGAACTCTTCATTAAGTGCTTATCGCCAGAAAAATCCCCGCTCCAGCGAGGCCGTGTGAAGTCCCAGCCCTCCATCGCCGCAGTGACTGCTTCGCTCAGAGCAGAAGAGCACAGCGTTCCCTTGCAGCATGTGTACGAGAGGAGTGTGCTGTCGAAAAGGCCATCAGCAGAAAAGAAAATAAATCACCAAGCGCCACAGCTCAATACGAGCCAAACTCCAGGAACGGCTGGGTTTGGGGGCAAAATTTCTGGGTCTCCCGACGTTGATGCCAGGGTGCTGAGCTGGGAGGCAAGCGGAAGCAGCGCTTTGGGTGACATCTGATAAAACCCCCTCCAGAATCACCCCGCTCGCAGCTTTTAGATAACTCCAGTCCCAGGAGAGGCACCACCTTTAAAAATCCCCCTTTAACTCAGGGGAAAAACCCCCAGCCCTACGACGACAGCCATCCAGCCGGGGGCCACGCGGCGCTGCCATCTCAGCTGCCGTCCGGCTTGCAGCTAGAAACGCCCCTAAAGCCCAGGAGTCACCTTGAGGGACGGCAGCCGAGGAGCCGCGGCCGGGACGCGAGCCCACGTGCCCGACGTGCCCCACGCGAGCCTCCCGAGCTCGGCTTCAAAGCGAGGTTTTGTTCCTGGCACATTCCCGCGGGGAAGGAGGCGACGGCGAGAGCTGGAGCTGGGCCAAGCGCATCAGCTGTAATCAGATTATACAGTAGTGACTTCAGAAATCAGAAGCATGTTTATTATCAAGCACTAACCAGGCTGACAGTAATTTGGGCTAGCTAAGCTAAAACAGTCTTTCAGAATCATTTTCTGATTCGGATCGCGTTTACTCAGTAGGTCGTAAGTATTTTTTGTAAATTATGCTGAGAGAATTACGGTGGTTACAGCAAAACCTCCCTCAAGTTTTACTCAAATGACTAAAAACCAAACCAACAGGGAATTGCGTCCCTCGATCAGGGATGCAGCACACACACGGTGCCGATTCTAACGCCGGCCTCACATCTCTCTCTGAAGCAGGGGGGCATTAAGGGCTAAGAGCTCCAGCCCCTCCTCGGAGGCAGAACCTGAAGAGCACGCAGAATATTCTGCCCACCATCTCCACGTGCCCTAGGGAGGGAAAGCTTTTTCCCACTACGACGTTTAATAACCGCTAAGAATAAATAAATACACAAATGTAGTGACAGAAAAGCAGTGTCCAAGCCCGCTTCTGCTGAAAGAATGCCGTCCCCGTCCCAGACAAGACGATTTTTGGCTGGCCACCATAGCACCCGCCGTGATTTGTGCCGTGCAGACAGGCGCAGGGTGGTTTGGGTACTGCGCAAGGAGCTTGGCCCGGCCACCTTGCTCGGCCCCTTTGTGATAAGAAGCATAAACAACTCCCAGGTCACCTCCGGAACAGCGCTCACAGCGCACAAATCCCGTCTCTGGCCACAGGCCTGGAGGTCCATTCCCCTCCCATCTCGAGTACAAGGATGAGTGTGCAAGCACCGCACGGGTGGCGCATCTCCCGCAGGATGCGGCCAGGGAAGACTCGCAGGTGCAGTCGGGAATAGCCACACGGAATCAGCCGGAGAAATTGCCTCCAGTCACTCGGAGTGCCCCGCAGCCTTGGCTGGACGCTGGTTTTGTGGCTGTTTTCCGTTTCAGCTCAGCACATCGGGGAGAAGGCCCGAGCTGCATTTCAGTAGCACACAAACGATTTGCACGGGGCTCACGCGCAGCCTGCGGCGTGCTGGGGGACGGGGCAGCGCCACCGGGAGCACGCCGTCAGCTGTTTCCAGGCAGATCCCCTTTCTCCAGTTCATACAGAGACTGAGGTTTAACGACGAGCATGTATGCCACAACTGAAGCCTATGAAGTTTTAAAATAGCTCACTTGGACTTACAAGCGACCTCTAGCTCCGAGGGTGACACTGAAAAAGCATGACAAAGAACAGGACGTGTCCTGAGCACGTGCCAATGGCACTGCCCCAGTCCCCCTGCGGGTCCTGAGCAGCAGCTGCCAGGCTGCATTTAAGCGCCAGGGGCTGGAGGCTCAACCAGCAGCCCCCCAGCCCGGCACTGGTGTTTCAAACCAAAGATTGTGCTTTTTGATATTCCTACATATCAGGTGTGAATGGAGGAAAAAATGGGGCCGAGCTTACAGCAACAACGCGACCTGAGGTCTCAGCTGCGGTGCCTCGCAGCTGGCAGTGGCCACCTCGTGCCGGCACAGCCCCGCTATCGATGGCTCCAGCAGCATTTCCTGAGCAGATGCAGGACAGGGAGCGGACCACAAGCACTTCATCCACGGTGCAGGGAGCGCAAAGCCTCGCTAGGCACGGCCACGGGTCCTGTGTGGGTCTGCCGGGGTCCCCGGAACAGGAGCTGGCCGTGCTCTGCTCTCCGGGCAGCGCTGCTTCCCTGCCTGAAGCTTACGTGCAGGCATGAGGAGTTCATTACGAGCTTAAAAAAGAAAAAGCAGGGGATTTTTCAACCTGCTGAGCTAGAGCCCTTGTGAAAACAGGAAAGCAAAGTCTGCTTATCTCGCTTGAGAAGTCACACTGATTTCCTGCAAGTTATTCCAGCAGATTGGAAAACAGATAACAATAGCGATAATTACAAAACAGATCAGAGAATAAAAGCCCAGGTTCAGACAACTCCATCTGCAAGACCTCCAGGTGGAATCCCAGCTGGGCAGCCAGGCGACAAACTTGCCTCCCAGTCCCTGTCACCGTGCGTGACGTTTGGTTATCCGGCGAGGAAGCACCCAGGGCCCTTGAGCTCTCGTTCTGACTGACGGCACGGCGAGGGCTCGACACGCTGCTGCAAAGGGCTGCAGGAGAGCAGAGGTCCCCCAGGAGTTACAGCCGGGAGACTTCAAACTGCAAAGATCCTTTTGCTAAGGAAAAGCGAATAATCTGCTGTTGCAAAGGAGGGGGGAAAGAACAACAAATCAGGAGGGAAAAATGCACTGAAGTATTTACACAGCTGGTTTTTCAGGACACTGCTTTTATGATCGGCTCTTTTTCAGCCGCGCAGCTCAAAAATAATTTTACCGCACGAGCATTTCCACCGCTGCGACAGAAAAAAGCTCTGCGAAACCTCTTCACGTGCTGAACGTGACCGGGCTGCTCCCCTTTCACCTCCTGGTGCCTTCGGCAGGACACAACCACTGTTGTCAACGGCACGGGCCTGGATGCTCTCTAGGAAAAGCAGGTTCACAACAGGTGGCTTCTCATCAGTGCCCCGCTGCCACCAACCCAAATTCAGAATTACCTTTCCTTTGGTTTCAAAACCACCCGTTGGGTTTGCCGAGTGTAAGGGGAGTCAAAAACGAACCGAAAACTGAGTTATTCAAATGCAAGACACTGCTCAATATGTGGAGTGCTAAAGCAACAAACCCACACCCGAGATCACTTCTGTTCCCTATGAATCGATGTCAACGCAATCGCTGCCTCGGGACTCCACCATCACTGCGGCGTTTTCACCGGTGTCTGGACACGGCCAATGCACCCGCTTCGCTTTGAAGGAGGCTCCCTTTGATCTGCAGAAGAGTTCTCGCACTTCTCACACACGTTTTTTAAACTGCCATCAGGAAATATAATAAAAGTAAAGGAGTTAAACTCCAGAGAAGCCTGGCTTGGTGTTTGTTGCCTTTGGAAGGTGGCTTTTAGCTGAAGCGCTTATTGCTGCTTCTGTTCCCCGAGCAGCCGGAGGAGCAGGGCACCAGAGGCGCAGCCTTGGCCAAGGGACCGAGCCACGCTTAGCCTAGAGGAATGGAGACGACAAGCCCGGGAGGGAAGGATGTCCTGTTCTGTTGTTAAGGCTGTTTAAGCCTTAGAACAGCGTTGGCGTAAATAAACTGACCACCAAAAGCCGATGTTGAACATTACAAGTTTTCATGCACTAGATGTGGAATAGCTTCCAGAGGAGCTCAGACAGAAAAGGGTGGCTTCAAGATGGTGCTTCATTGGTTTAAAGATTAAAAAATGTGATTACTTGCGGGGAAGCGGGCTGAGGAGATCAATCATCCCTGGGCTGCCTCCAGCTCCCCGGAGCATCTCTGACCGAGGCACAGGGAGCCGAAGCACGGCGCTCCCCGCCGGGCACGTTGGACAAGTTGTCAGTCCCCAGCCACCGGAGCTGAACTGCATCAGCCGCTCCAACCCCCGACTCCTCGCGGTAATTGCTCTTCACATGTGTTCCAGTTTCAGCACAGGAACTGCCTGTCTGATCAATGACGGCTTGCGCTGGCTCTCCTACTTAAATGCTGCTTGACACCAGCTATTGGAGCGCTCCCCAGCCCTGCCCGCATCAGAGCTCCGAAGGCAACCAGAGTACATCAAGGCGCCGCTACCGCAGCCGGAGGATGCTGACGGCATCTTCACAGCATGAGGCGGGTAAGGCAGAAGCTGTACGGGCGAGATACTGCCCAACCTTCTCCTCACCAGATATCTGTAGGAGCTACTGGTTCTCTTAGCCTAACCCAAACGGCGTTTTTATCACTTCTTTAAGCCCCCAGCCATTTCCATTTGCACACGTGCCCACAACGGCTGTCTCAAGTCACTGCTCTTTCTGGATGATAATTTGATGTCAGATGCGAACACCGAACTTAAAGACCAGCCAATGCTTGAGGAAGACGCTCGTAATACACAAGTGATTTGTCTAGGGCATTGCAGCTGCCTGTCTCCAAACCAAACCACGACTGGAAGCCAATCAAGTGTAACCCAGAAGGGTAACGGCTCAGGCCTTCCGCATCACAGGTCTCATCACTAAATGGATCTGTCATTTTTATCAGTTACTGTATTTTAAATAAACTTGCTAAAGATAAAAGCAGCAACGTGTTCCAATTTCTTTCTGTTTCATTACTTCACTGATTTGTGGCAACAGGATTGGAAATACTCCGGTTTTTAGGCAAGTTTTCTCTCCCCAGTCCTTTTAGCATACTTTCAGGCTTGGATCACAAGCACAACATGAATCATTTGACAAAGAGTCAAACAGACATTTTAAAATAACATGACACCGTGCCATATTTGTTTTTCTAAACACACATTATCATCTGGAGCTGGAGTACCTGACAGTAGCAATTCAAACAATGTAAAAGGCACAGATCTTTGCATTTCATGTTTGGCTACGAACTCATTAGCGTAAGACGAATAGATTTTTAATGCGTGGTGCAATGGGATCATTTGTTACTTTCTGAACTCTGTTGAAAAGTTTATCGGAGCAGCTACGGAAAGTTCAACTTCTTGTAAATGGAAGGAGCAGCACTCAAAAGTTCCAGATAAAGTATCAGCGCTTTAATAAGCCTTCCCTCTAAAACGCTGATTAGAGCAGGCGATTATTTCTTTTACAGTTTAAAACTTCCACATTGCTACATAAGGGTTGATACGGTGCCAAGGACAGAATGGAAAGTCATTTTTGCTCTTATTCATTTAAAAATATCAAGTTTAGCTTCCACAAACCAAAAGCAGGAAGTAAGACAATTGTCTGAATTGTCCTAAATTCACCTGGAAGCCATTACGCTATCTAGGAGAACAAAAGCTGTGGTTTGAAGCTTGACTTGCATTTGCCTGTGTCGTCGTCACATGCTGGGGAGAAGCCACCACCATCCCCTCGGAGCCACGGGTTTTACTCCAGCACACGCTGCATTAAGCCAGCGAGGGCAGACGTGTGCCGGGAGAACGGGGACTTCCTGACAGGCTTGCAGAACTGGACCCACCTCAAGTTGGAAGCCTTCCTTGGGGAAAGACAGCATCTGTGGCCAAGGATTGCAGATTAAGCAATTCCACGGTCTCAAAGACCATCAGAGTTGAGTACAGAATACCTTCTTCTTCTTCTGGACATGGCAGAGTTGTAAAGCACGTGGTGTACACCCGTAAATGATGAACCGTCCACAGGTAGAGTTCAGGGGCACAAGTCAGCTCCCGCAGCTGGGATGGTTCTGTCTACGTACGGACTTCCTCAAGGAAGGGAAGTTGTGAGGGACGTAAGGTCTTTGGGATCCTCTTGCACTGTTTCGGAGTTAACGTTAGCGATTTTGCTGCTTTAAACCTGATGATGCTCATGGCCACCTGACGCGGGGAACTCCTCCGTGAGCAGCTTGGCTGAGGGCTGGGGAGAAGCAGAGCCACTGGACCAGACGCTTCGGGGGCCGTCAGCCCCCTCTGCGGCCACGAACACGGGCAAGAAGCGGCCCGGGGACCAGACCTGGGCATCCTGCAGAAGTCACCTGAGCTGCGCTGACACCAGCGAATATCCAGCCTTGATCTGGAGAGAAGCGCAGATGATCGTGAGTTGCCCACAGTTATTTTTACTTTGTGCAAAATGGAGAAGGGCTGGAAAGCAAAATAATCCCCTATGGACAAAACGCAGCTGGAAGAGCATGCGAGATACCACCGCTAATGCGTGGAAACATCTGGCAGGGAGGGGAAGGAGACTAAAGCTTTCTCCCTGCGCATTAGTGGGAACACATTGAAGCCCGACGAG
Organism: Oxyura jamaicensis; assembly: GCF_011077185.1. NCBI lineage: Eukaryota > Metazoa > Chordata > Aves > Anseriformes > Anatidae > Oxyura > Oxyura jamaicensis. The sequence continues at coordinate 14,689,828 of NC_048905.1, read as the reverse complement.
GGCCCCGGCCTATGGAAATACCACTGTCCTCGTCATTCAGGCAGTCAGCCTTGAAATCCTGACATCAACATCGGGGAAAGGGGGGGAGAATGACTCCACCGCTTCTGCTTTCCATTGAAATAAAACAGTTTGCAACAAAAGGCAAACGCATGCATTTGTTTTCCCCAGTGTGTTTCCAATCACCGCAGTGTGTTTAAGTAGTCAGGCTGCATCCAAGCCTTGAAGCTCGACAGCGCGGAGAGGGCAGATGACATCCTGATGGCAGGAGTGGCCGTGTAAATCATCTCCAAATGACGGTGTCATACACGGAGAGCTGCTTAATTTGGAATGTGCCAAACGGTGCTTTTCCTCATCTGGCATCATCTATACATCAGCCAACAATTCCTCTGGGGATTGTAATTCTTGCCATAGACAAATGCACAACAGATGGCGGAGATCTCCGCAGAGGTAACACAGCAGCCACTCCTGAAGGCAGAAGGGAGCTTGCAAACAGCCACGAGCCTCTCCCAGTCAGCTGGCTACCGACCTTCAGCATCGCCCAGCGGTAACTGGGCAGAGAGGCGAGGAAGGAAGAGTAAGCGACGGAGAATTCAGACCCTGAGCTGCTCGAAGCTGCTGGTTCTGATTAGGGCTGTTCACAATTCCTCCTTTTAGAAGTATACAAATGTTACTCAGTTTTCTCCTCCATTTTTTTTTCCTCCCCAAGCACCAGGGGATGGTTTCCTGCCCACACACTTGTCAGGTGCCTTGCCCGGTTTCAAGTTACCAGCAGCAGTACCACCAGTTAATGAGTCCTTTGCGCACACGCATCCTCACGTAAACCATCCCAGCATCTCTTCACTACGCAGACAGTCTCCTCAACGTGGTAAATGACCTGGGAGAGAACCACGGGGACAGCAGTTCCGTATTTATGAGTTTTCTCTTTTTGTTCGGAGCAATGACGTTGTTTTGTCACCCAGAAAGAGAACCGTCCTGTCCCTTACACGTGCACTTCAAGCCAGTAGGCAGAGACAAGAAGCTGGATGCAAATAATTACCGGCCTTTTCTGATTCAAGACAACGGGCTTGTAGTTACCTGCTAGTGAACCTCCCGCCTTTGTACCCGTTGTTGCTGCAGATTTATAACCCGAGCAGTTTTCCAGGGCACGGTATCAGGAACAGACACTGGCGAGGGAAAATTGTGCAAAGCCACCAGCCCCCAGAGCTGGCGCCTGGAGCATCGGGAAGGAAGGGAACACCTGCAGCAGCAGCGCTGAGGGACGCTCAGTGCCGGGAGGAGAACACAACCTGTGCAGGGCAGCCCGAGGGAGAAGGGCCACCACTGCTGTCCCCAGGCCCTACCCAACAGTTCCCCCGGGGATCTCTGGGTGCCAGAACTGATCTCAAGAGAGCCAGAGGAGCTACAGCGACAGCCGGCTGCTGCAGGGACCACAGAAGCGGCAAGCTGCACTTCGAGAAAGCGTATTTTGTGAACAGTTTTTCAAGTCAATATTAATGTTGACAGACTTGCAGATCAAAAGAAAAAATAGCTCCTCCAGCATGCTGTGTGTCAACCAACTGTTGTGAGAGGCTGTAAATGCCCTGTGGGCACACGGACCTGTGGGACATGCTTAGGAGCCAGGCACCTGCGGAGCTTCAAAGGGAACTTCTCCCCAGATGTTCCAAGATCTTCAGGAGTGCCCCGCACAACCGCCTGCTCCTCAGCCACAAGGTACCACAGTCAGATCTCCCGAGAGGCCAGGGCTGTCTCTTCTGGTTGGTATTTTTCATCGCTTCAAAGCCTGGGCTGAGCTTTGCTGCCCACTCAGAAGCCTGCTCTCTTTGGCACCCCCAAAACTGAAGGAACATCAGCCTTCGTCTATTTTTGCTGCTGGCTTTCCAGTCCACCGTTAACAGCCAGCGCCCACAAACTACATCCTGAAGCTCTTACCCAACCCCATGGAAAGTTTGCTGGGAGAAGGGATGAGGAAAGGTTACAACACTTTTGTCTTATTATTATTAGGGAACACACAACAGCTGGATATCCCCACTTGATATTTTTACAAGCCAAGGAGCAATCATGCTCTTCTAAACCTTGGCATGTCTTTAGCTTGCTGCGCAGAACTTCCAGGGGCCGTGAGTCAGCTCGCAAACCCATAAAAATCTAATTATGGTTGATGATCATCCTTTTGTTTACACTGTATGTAAAATTCTAGCTGCTTCCGATACGCGCTGTCAGAGCGAGATTTCCCATCAGTCTCCAAGCTGTTGCTATCGCATCAGCAGGCCTTCAGATGGCCTCTTCGGGACCGAGCAGAGCCCGCGCCGCACACGGGTTCGCCGTGTTTGCCAAAAGCTTGCTTTGTCACACAGCTCCTGAAACGGTGCGTGCTCTAAAGTCATCCTTAAATTTAGAACGGAGTCCAAACCCCCCCGCCACTGCAACTGAGTTCCAGTTCAAAGAAATCCACATGAGGCAGATCCTCTCGCAGACTGCAGGGCAACCAAGCTCAGGCCACACAGGGAACTGGCTCTGATCTTACACAGACCTGAGCTGTGCTGCCAGCGTCTGGATATGCTCAGAGGGAGGACAGAAAGCAAACATGTAGGTGATCAGGGCTACGGAGCGACCTCACCCGCCTTTGAAGGCAAAGGCTGGATCCTACAGGGCCACTCCTGGCGGACCCCGTGGAAGGTGCCATCACGTCACGATGTCCTACGATCCTGCCGCTCTCACCCGCCACAATGGGGAAATAGCAGACAGCCAATTGCCCCGCTCAGCTGAACTCACATCCTCTTGGATCCATTTCAGCAGCTGCCCCAGAGAGCCGCAAGACACCTAACCAGCCTCGCATCACGATCCGTTTGCTCCCTAAAGAACTTGCTGGTCCAGATCGGGCTGCAGGGAAGCACAAAAACACCAAATAACGAAGCTACTGGTGAAGCTTGGATTCCTCTCCTTCCCAGGAACGTAGGATTTTTTTTTTTTCTTTCAAACCAACTCCAAACCTGCTTGCACAGGTCTTGGGAAAGAGAAATACGCCCTCCTGGGAGCATGGTCTAGCTCGACTCTGGATGACTCTCAGAGCAGAGTCTGCCAACACGACAATTCCTGGAAAGCTGCACAAGTGCAGTCAGAAGTGAGATTTCTAAGAGGAATTCCATCAGGTTTACGTATTGTTCGTGAAACAAACCCAGCAGCTGGCAAACCCAGGACATTTTCAAGAAAAGTCTGATTCTTCCCACCCCATTCTTCCCCCCCAGTGATAATTTATTTCAATTTGCTTTTGCACAGTTCCTACACACAGGTACCACAAGACATACAAGCGTGAGTACTTCCCATACGTCTCCCCAGACCAGCGCACGCTCAGCCCACGCAATTTCACAGCGCTGCTTAAGCTCGCAAGCCACGCCACGGCATCCCGGATCCTGAAATTACACCATCAGCAGTCATCTACGTGGGGGCAGAAAGGACAAAGACAATTTATCCCCACAAAAATGTTAGCCTGAAATCAGCACCCTCAACAAGCAATGCTGTTGTCTGTACGGTCATAAATAACGGCTGCTCCAAGTCGAGCCCTTAAACAACAGGCCCGGTTTTATTGCTCTTCACACCCACAGTTTTCTCAGTAAGAACTGGTTCTGTTTTATTCACTGCTAGGCTGGGAATTCAAACAGCCGCTGCTGCTCAAGCGATAATAAAACAGGGAATATTTTCTGTAGCTACGGCGGCCCCACGCAGGCAATGACCAGGCTGTCCCCAGGCCAGAGAGCACAAGGCAAGTTGGTAAAAGATGGGGGCCACGATACCGATTTCTGGTCTTTGCCACGGGGCAGGGTCTGCAGCGCTGGTACGACTGGTAGGAGAAGTGAAGAACAACTGCCCGCCTCTGCCCCTTTCTCTCCTGCCACGTCCCAGCACTGGCCACGTCTGCGCACAGACGCCACGACGAGCAGTGAGCTTGTTGAGCTCGCAGAAGATTTAGTGGCAGATAGGAAATATTTCAAGGGCACGACAATAAGCAAAGCCAGCCTCTTCGCGTGAAAGAAAGACGACTTGCAAGGTACCACCAGGGGCTGCAAAAACTCAAGAGGGAGGCGGGTTCTGAAAAGCAGGCATTTCTCTTCCCAAAGTGTTTTTATAAGAAACCCAACAAGGACGAGCCTATCCATACTCAACTTCTGGCACTGCACCACGAATCTCTAAACCATGGATTTCCCTAACGGGTTTCTTAATGCTTCTCAGAGACTCGTGCAGGCAGCGACCCTCTGTGCCCAACACCCAAGTGCCTGGGCTTTGAGGTTGTGGAGCCTTCTAAAAACAGCTGTAGGGCGCTACTCTCCTGTCCTGCCACTGAACACTAGCTTATGGCGTTTCATACCTTGAAATACTTTTTGACTCCCAAACCGTACAGGAGAATTCGTACAAGGAAGTACGTTTTCTTGGGCATCTACGCCAATATTCCAGTGCAAGTCTTCAAAAGGGGAGAGGCAGCACCAAGCCACCGGCCTTTTACCACCGTTCCGCCCGGTGTTGCACGCTGCTTGTGGCTGATAGCCAGTTGTCTTTGAGATTAAAATAGGCTGCGTAGGTCAGACACCAAATATCTCAGTGCTCTGATGGGAATAAGTCACCGCAGAATTATGTTTTCCTCCAGGTTTTCAGCTGTCAGTTTGAAGAGCTTTGTGTTCCAACACACATTTCTGAAGCTCAAGTGACACCGCAGAGACAAGCTGCCTTTGCACGACATTTCACTTAACCTCGTTATTAACCCTTGCTTGGTTCTTTATTTTAGGGCCAGCAAAGTTCAGCAGTTTCAGTTGTTTCTACATCAAAACAACCAAGGAATTAGGTTAATTACGATTAAGAGCAGATTGTGAATTGTGTTTACTTTGGTACCTTCTGGTTTAGGCTTTACGGCACAGGTTGCTTAAAAGCAGGGAAAACTTACTTGCAACATTAGCAGGCAATTGCCACTGCAGGGAAGCGGTCGATTTAAGAGCCACTCGCTATTCAGAACACAAGCCAGGATTCTCACAGAGGTTTTCTGGAACTGGAAACCTCACAGCACGGGTGATTTTCACCCTCAGCACAGCACCAGATTCACAGACAGGTACTGTAATCCACTCCGATGTGCACAGGCAGACCCCAAACCCAGGTCTCCCAGTCTTTCAATTCCATGGAAGACTGGGGCATGGAAGAGATCCATGGACCACCCCCAGACCACGCCACTTTTCCCCACCCCATCGCACTGCCATGCACCTCCCGAAATCCCTTTCCAAAGGAACGAGAGGCCGGTTAACTGCTGTTAAGCAGAAGCACAGGAAATTCCCTGTTGGTCACGTCAAAGAGATTACGCCCAAATCGGAGCGTGCACACATCTGTGGGAATGACCCGCCTGCCTCCCCACATGGGGCGGCCGAAGTTCAATTACTGCCCAGGTCAAGAGAGCTCTGAACCTGCGAGTTACAGGCAGCAGCCCCCAGTTATCAGGGATCCAGCAGTCCTTTCTTCTCAGAAACTCCCCTTTCCTCCTACCAAGTTTAAAGAGGAAAACTTTCCAAGCCCAATGAAACCACGCATTGAGTAAAGAATCCTATAAAAGAACAATTTGGAGCTTGCAACATCTCTGTTTGCTTTAAAAAGAGCACTGCAACGATCAGAAGAGTCGGATAAAAAATAATCCTAACAGATAATTTTATTTGCTGTCAACACAGCACTTCCACTTTGCGATAAAGTACTGCCAATGCAAACGGGAAGTTGCTCCTTTCCTCATCGCGACTGATACTTGAAAACCTAGCCGAGCACCCCTCGCGTATTTTCTTTCTGGAGGTTGCTCTCTGGTATTTAGCACAGAGCCCAGAAGCGGTGCGCTGTGCTGCCTAGACCCCGCAGCCGCAGCACACCACCTTCGGAGGCACGGTTGCAGTCTGATTCCCCACTTCCAGGATGGAGGGGTTGAGGAATATGGGCGTACGCGTGAGCAGTTTTGTAGCGCTGAAGCTTTGCACCATCAAAACAGTTTCCAGAGATCAATCACAGATCAGCTGCATTTTCTTAACACCGTCCCTATTCCCTCTGAAGAGGGCCCGAGGTCCCTGTTAATGACTCTTACCCCTTTGTTACTGCACACCAAGTAATTGGGCGGTACGAGTTTAAACTTCATTACAACACAAAACCCAGCCCAAGCACCACTCCGCATTGCTCCAAGAGGCACCGTTAATGCTTGTCAGTGGGCACGCCGTGGCGGAGCGCACAGATATCGGCGGCACTGGGATGAGGAGAACACAACAGCCCAGGGTCTTATGGTGGAGCCCCGAACAAGGAATTTGTTATTGTGTGTGGGGAGCGGATGCAATACCCCAGAGTCATTTTCAAAGGCGGCGGATGTCAGTTCTTGGAAAGGGCACGTTAAGAGTAGCACTGAAACCCAAACTTAAAAACAAGCTGGTTTTTTCTTTTTAGAGTTCAAACCACAGAGGAGGGGAGCTGCTAAGCTCGACTTCCCTCACGAGCACAATTACAGGGGCTCGAAGCAGGGTGAAAATCCCCCCCGCCGCACCGAGAGCTGCAGCCCTATGGATTTACTGCCCCGGAGAGCTAATTCCTACAGCTGCCTCCCAACGCTCCAGCTCCTCGTTTCCGCTACACCGAAAACACCTGGCTGAGGAAGGACAACCCTGGGAGACCTGCTTGTAGATGTCAGTCTGGATTTACTCCACTCAGCCTGAGAGGAAGGAGCTCAGCATTTCATATCAAAAAGAAACACATTGCTAAAGCTTCGGAGGTTTTGGTCCGAGCAAAATCAAAGTTTTTTTTTTTTGTCTGAATCTGCAAGACTGAAAAAATATTTTTTCCTGTCTTCTGGGACATGCCTACAAATGCCCATATGCGGTCAGGAACAGATGCCGAGGCCCATGAGGACGGTGTCTCCAGGGCCACACAGACACTGAGCCCCTCGGGCCTTACCCAACACGCTGAGCAGGGAGCACGCAGCTTCTGCCAGCCCCTTTCCTCCTTTCCAAGGCAGCGCTGTGTACCTAGGACACGGCTCCCGTGCTTCCAGCAGTCAACCTATTTACCATAAACATCTCCTGTATGAGCAAGCACCCCCGTGAAAACACTAAATTCAGCAAAACCAAGGAGAACTCCCAGCCTGGAGTCCCCGTGCTACAAGCTGCTGTCGCATCCCATCCCTCCCCCAGCACCGCCTCCTCCCGCGGGATAAATGACTGTGTTTGTATTAGGCAAGATTAATTTATTTAGATTTGGCTGCGCAGCTGTCATAAATCAAAATGAAAGCAAAATATCTTAAGCGTAATCTCTGTTTATCTAACTGCTCTGCCCGTGTCTCCGACTCCTCCTCGGCTCTCTGCTGGAGCCCTCGCAGGGCTCCCACCGGCCGCGGCCCCTTCCGACGGCGCTGCCCGCAGAGGGATCGCTGCGGCCCGCGAGCGGCTTTATTGGAGGGGCCTGAGCGAGCACACTTGTCAGCAGCCTCCCGGGCCATCTGAAGAGTCCTTTCGGCTGCCTTTCAGTGCCCCCCGTTAGCACATCGGTGCTCATGCAAATTTGCCCCGGCGCGCCAGCCGATAACGCACAATGGTTCCTGTATGCGCCCCGTGTGTTTTTATCAAACAACCTATGCTAATCCTTACAAAAACCCTGGCTGATGAAGTATTTTGGCGTCTCCAGGATTTCTGCGGGCTGTTAGCTGTTTTGTTCTGCATAGCTGTGCTTCCCCTGGCAGGTGAGCGGTGCCAGCTCCGGCTCCCTGTGCCGGCGGGGGCAGACAGAGCAGCTATTATGTGCTCCGCGAGGGCTCGCCTCCAGCCCTGCAGCTCAGGGCAGGCTCGTGAGGGTTTCCCAACACGAAAACACGACAGAGGGGTGCTCCCCTATCTTCTGGGAGCACGCCACAACGATCTTCAATTTACCAGAAAAACTCCCAGCGTGGGCTTCGTGTTTTATCTGAACGCCGCAAGTCTCAAGGCGAGACTGTCCCAGCAGCGCGGTGCCAAGCCCAGACCCAGCACCAGCCCCTTGGTAAAACATTTTGTGACAGATCCCTGCAAAAACCAAACACCTGGTGCAGTTCATTCTCGTACCAAACCACCTGTGCCTATAGGATTCATCGATGCACGTGCTTACATCTCTGGGATGATTTTAGCTTTCCCTGGAGTAGTTTCTGGAGCCCAAGCTCCCAGGAGTTTATTAGCACTGCTGTAATCGCTAGCAGTGACAGGAGCATATTCCTACATCCACTGCAAGGCAAAGTCTGAAGTTTCTTCAGAGGAAAAAGCTCAGACAAATTCTACCCACGCTCTTGTCCCAGTCGTTCACGGCGGGCTTTGATTCTTTACCATTACACCACTTGGGACTCAAAAGCAGGTAAAAGCTCTAAACAAGCTGCCCAGCGCATCGCAGACGTGCGCTGCAGCCCTCGAGTCATAACCCTGTCATCCCAAAACGAGGGGGAAAGAAGTTTCCCTTTTTTTTTTTTTTGACAGAATTTACTTGGGGTCATTTCAAGAAAATTCTCCCAAGCAAGCCGGCAGCTGGGAGGTGCCCCCACGCAGCCGTGCTCCTCGCCCCTGGGGAGGTGGGGTGCTGCTGGACCCCAGGCAGCGCCTTCAGGCTGAGCCCAAGCCAACGTTGTCCCAGGTTTTCATTGTGGGGCTTCTGGACAAAACACTAAGAAATACAATTTCCAGCTTGCCAAAAGCAGAAGCCCAGACTCCTTTGCTTTGCCAAGGACGGCTGATGGCCAAGGCCGAAGCGCTGCATTTCTCACGCCACGCGGGCGGTTAGCCCAGGGGGCCTTGCCCTGCTTTTAGGGGGGCCAGGTCGGTCCCGCCCCGCCCCCGGGCGCGGGGGGGGGGGGGGGCAGGCGGGCAATTTCTGTGCTTTGTAGACGGCAGAAAAAAGTGACAACAGCTTGCTGCCGTTCACACTGTGCTCAAGAAGGAAATGAAACACAAGAGCTCTCGGCTCCTCTAGCCCAGAGCCCCTCAGCACAGCACCCTTCCTTTCCCTGCTGGGTAACGCAGCTCTGCTGGCATTTATGCTTCTATTTATTCCCAACGTTAGGACACTGGCAGCAAAAGCTAAATCCACGGGTTAATTCCGTGCAGTAAATGCCAGGAGCAGGAGAGACGCGGTGAGCCCACAAAGCCAGAAGTCAGAGCTGGACAGTTCAAGCTGGAGAGGCCAAGGCCAAGGCTCTTTTCCATCCCAAGCTGCACGAATGCGCACGTATGGCGCCTGAAGGGAACGATATCCATCCTGCAGGCTTCTCCCCCGGGGGTAATAGGTATCTAATTGGTCATTATCTGCGCTGCAAAACCTTTGTTTTTCGGCAAAGGGGTCTGGCTTTCCGCCCTGGGTGTGCAAGCGTGCACAATAAGAACCAGACCCATCCTGGGTGGTACGGAGACAGTAAGCTCATCAGGAACCGCGCGCTCTGCCATATGAGACATCGTTTCATTTGATGCCAGAGAGGAAAGGGGGGTGGGAGGAAGGAGGATACGCAGTGCATTTTCTCCCTCCTCCCTGCGCCCAGGCACGATCAATTTTTGTAGGCTCGGAGCGCAGCCTGCTTCCACCCAAAGGGCACTCGCGCAGCTCCGAGCCCTGCGCTCTGCAAAACATGGTCAGAAGTTATTCACGAGGGATCTTCGGAGATGCCCCACGGCATGGTTGTAAAAAAAAATCCATACCAATACGTACAGACCCAGCGCTAGGAAGCTCCGTTCACATCGAAGAACTGGATCAGTGGGGCCGAAAGGTAGCGAGCAGTTCTGCTCTCAGCGTGCTTCTACTGGAGCATGTTTTACGGCCGTTTGACTGACGTCCAAGTCAATAACACATCATTAATAGGATTTTTTTTTCCAGTTTCTACTCAGATGTCTTTCCTGTTTCAAATCTCTCCTTATAAATCTCAAATTAAGTTTTATACAAGGGGATTTATCAATGTTTAAAAGAGAATACGGACGTAGCTGGTGCCTGAACTGATGCACTGTAAAAAGGCACCAGGCTGCGTTCTGATCAGCAACAGGATGCAAGCGGACGCACCGTAGCCCTCTGCCACGGTTATTGCTGGGTAGGGTCATTCCCAGAGCTCCTTCAAAGGGAGGAAGAGAACCGAGAAGCCATAATTCTGTGAGAAAAATGTGAACAACAGAGATCCATATATTAGATAAGAGATCACAGCATAACAAGGCTGCAAGCGAGGAAGAAAGCTCTCTCCCTTGGCCGAGCAGAGGCAGCACGGACAGAGGGCAGCCCCGACGGGTGCATGCTGCCCCCTGACCCCGAGGAAAACAGAAAATGAAGTCCAGATTGGCAGCTGGGAGAAGCGCCCTGCCAGGAAGACGCACGAACCCACGGCACAAAGCAGTGCTGTGCTACTTTAAAGCCACACCAGCGGCTCGCAGGAGAGCGCAATCCTGCACAGGGGGAGCCAGAAGCGAGGAGGGATTAGGGGGATCAAGGGGATTCACCTCATCTCAGCTTCACGATAGCAGGTTTGCTAACCGCGGGGCAGGACAGAGAGCCTTCTGAACCCTCTCAAGCTGAGATAAGCCCGGCCGTCCTGCTGCCTCCCGCCTGCCACGCGCCTGCTGCGGGGAGCCCGGCCCCACGCGGGGACCACGAGGAATCAAGGAGCTGCAGCAGGCATCGGGCGTTTCACCTCCAGGTGACCGGTATGGGGACAGAACGTGCTGGAAGCAGCTTTTCTCTATACACATCATTCTGTACTGTAACGCGTATTTAGGTCCCCGCTGAAACGAGCGCCTGGCCCAGGCAATTCTACCAGCAGGTATGAGCCTTGGAGAAGCCAGGCACTGGGGACAGTCCAGTTCTATAGTTGCAGAGAAAGACTGAAAGAAAAAAAGCCTCAGCACTGAGCCTCTGAAAAGCTCTAATTTGCTGAAAGTAAGCAACCCGTGACAGCTGAGGACACACTACAGATTTCTGAGCACTGCCTGACAGACCCTTAGTAAATCTCAGAAATAGCCACCAGAGCACCCCAGCCCTGGGGAGGTGATGGGGGGTGACACCCACACCACGACAAGTCGTGCTCAGAGCCGTCCCACTGGGCGCTCCGGCACGAAGCAGCACCAGGACAGCAAGAGCCCCGAGGTCACCGAGGTGCTCCTGAGTGCCGAGGAAGGTGGCATGGTCTCTACCACATAAATGCTACCGGTGAGGACAGCTGGGAGCAAAACCCTCATAAAACATCAAGAGCTGATGTTACGTTAGCCCAGGTGCAGCTGCAGGAGGACTGAGGGGCAGGGAGGGAGAAGCAGCACCAATGCTCCAGCCCCACAGCTCACCTCTGCAGCCCCCTCCCTAGGAAGCCTCCCCCAGCCCAAGCCCATCCTAACTGCAAACAAATGAAAAACAAACACGGGTTCTTCAAATGACTAATTTTAGTTTTGGATTTGTTCCTCTCTTTATTCCCTCCCCTAAATTAAAAAAAAAAAAAAAAAAAGAGAGAGAGAGAAGGCTGTAAGGTATAATGAAAGCAGCATGCGAGGGCAATAAACCAACTGCAGAGCAACCTAAACACCCACGTGCAGCTGATCTGAGCCAGGGAAGGTCGGGGAGACTCGCAGCACGGCTCTGCTCCGCCTCTGGCACGCAGCAGAGCGCAGCCCCGAGCTGCGGGCACGAGGCTGTGCCCATGGGACGCGAGCTGCCAGCTGCCACAGGGAAGTGCAGCACTAACATCTGTGGGTGTGCACATATTTTGTACTTTTACACCCAAAACTTCACGGCAAAAGGAGGTTCGGGTCCAGTTTTGTCTGGTGTTACGGGTCCAGCATCCCCCGTTTCAGCTGCAGGAGCGCGGCTTTCCCCACGGGGTTGCAGAGCCAGCAGCTGGGCCTCGCGATCGCTGGGGACAGAGGCAAGGCTCACAGTCCACCCAAATCTCATTTAAACCTCCAGTCCGTACACCAGCAGCAGGTCTCACATAACATGGGGTTAGGAAGACGTTGGCTGCCTTTCCCTGCTGCTGCCCGCCCCCTTTCTGAGCTTTGCTTTTGGGATGTGCTGCACGCCCCCGACGGTGCCCGTGGGTGGGCCAAATGCCCTGCCCCAGCTGGGGGCAGGAACGCAGCATCAGCTTGAGCGTGAGAGGCTCAACAGGATGGCAGCACGGCCGTGCTCTCAGCTCAGGTGGAAGGGTATTCAAAAGGAAAAGCACAAACAAGTGGCTCAGCACAGGACGCCCCCGCGCTAACTTAGCTTTCAAAGGGTGAGCAGCTCCCAAGTCGCCCGTGCAAGGCTCAACTCTGCATTCGACTGCTATTTCAGAGATAAAACCCTTCAGATACAGAAGGTGAAGAGCAGTTCACCTCTCAGCTCCTTGGGTTTCACAGTCCAGGTGATATTTCACGAACCACATGAAACATGAACATATTGTGCTTGAAGGAGATCAGATTTAATAATTAGGAATGCAATATTCCAGCAGCGGTTCAGTTCAGCTGGATTCGCGTCTCTGCATTTCCAAGCAATATGGGAATTATTGGCGTATTAAGGTGAAGGACATCTGTGTGTTTTAATAAAGTCATACAGCTTCAGCAACCACTACCAGGACTACCAGCGAGACAGGCTGGTGATCATTTTATAACTGAAATAAGCCATTGATTCACCACATGGCCCGGGGCAGATTGCTGTCAGCTTCCCCGGGTCTTTGTCAACACAGCTGAAAACTCCAGGTACAAGCAAGCTGAAAACCAGATGTTGCTTCTCAGCTGATCTCTGCTGGGGAAAGCAAGTACAAAAACCTCAGCCACTTCAGCACGGCTGAGCACCGCGGCAGCACCGAGCACCTACGTCTGTGAGCAGGGCTGGGTGAGAAGAAGCCACCCCAGCCAGCCCTCTCCCCTACAGCTCATTACCTTGCCGGCACCTCCCCTTGTCCTCCTCTTACAGCAGCAGGTTTGAGATTTTCAGCTGAGTTTTGTCTAGGCAGTGAGCAGCTGGCCCCAGAAAGCTTCAGTCACTCCCTGCAGCAAGAGCATCACCGCTCTTACCCAAGTGCGCAACGCAAGAAGCATTTTCTTGGGTGCCAGTGCCACTGGTACGGGATCGGGACCAGCCCAGACTCACAAGAGTCTTCTCCTTCCTCGTGTTATTTCTGAGAGCCGAGCTGGTTCCCAGCCCATTTCACCACGTGGAAAGGCAGATGCTACTTATGTTGGTGATGCCGCTACGAGAAGCATCGGTTGGACGACAGCTTGAAATAACTCCCTACTTCAGTAGGGTAACCAAGAGCAGACCTTGGCTCCCACTTCTCCCAACTCCTTTGTAGCTCTCAATCTTAAAATAGAGCTGGGGATGTGTTTCGGAGCTCTGAGGTTTTTGTTGTTGTTGTTTTTTCTAAACTCCAGTCTCAGAGACTGTTTGCAAAACCACAGACCGAATACAAGCCATTCCGCAGGCGTGATACTTTGTGGGGAGATTTAAAAAGTTTGGAAGGCCCTCTCGGTAAACTACGCACATAATATTTCAAAGCCACGCATAACTTCATTATGTAGTAAATCAAAATGACTTCAGCGTTTAGGCAGCCCAATATTCCGTGGAAGAGTTTTTTTAAAAAAAAACATTTGTCGTAGTACAGAATTTACGGCCGTCCCAACCATGAAACACGGGCTGCAATCACGCGAGCCCGGTGCCTGCACAGAGCATCCCCAGCTGCAGCGAGGTTTCCTGGCATGATGGAGCAGGCGCTCCCCCCATCTACCACCGCACTCCACCTCGCTTACACATTTCCAACTTGCTTACACATTTCATGCTCGTTAGTGGCAAAAACCGGGAAGTTCGTGTATTTGGTTGCTGGAGAGGTGCTCATTACAACACCCGCGTGATTCATCTATCTATCCACAGCACCAGCTGCATGCGCGATGTGTACAGCACCGCATACATGCCAGAACTTTACAGAGGCACCGCATCCGTTTTGGGACAGACTTTACAGTTGCAGGACTTTATATTGTACTCGGGAAGGGGGCGATAATCAATCAAAACCTATTCTGACTGACAAAGTTGGTGTCTTGATACTTTACCCATGAACTCAAAGCGCATTCTCTCCTTCCTTTTGTGGCAAGAAAGAGGAAAACCACTTCCACCAGCCCTCGGCGAGAGCGGGCTCACAGCCTGGGTGATCTCCCACCAGGAGCTCTTGCTAGAGAGCCCCGCACGCCCGCTACAGGGCTGCTTCCCTTCCACAGCAGCTCCCCGTTTACGTTTGTAGAATTAGACTTCAGGCAACTAGAGGGACAGCAAGGTGCTAAACCTCGAGGCATCCATCCTCCCATCCAGCCTCCCCCCTTGGGATTTGCTGCTGCTGCCCCAGCTCCCCTCGCTGGCTGGGGAGGAGCAGCGTTCCCTGGGGGGCTTTGTGCCCACGAGTTACACGGCTGAGGAAGCAATAAGCAACGGATTCACACCAACCAATCTTGACGTCAGTTAAGTCTTCAACCAGAACATTTCTCCCTTAATTCAGAATCTCATCTAAGACACAAGTTACAAAAAATAATCAATGTTTACCTTCCCCAGCAATCTCCCAGAGCCACGAGGTGCACCACCGCTTTCTTCCTTAAAGGCAGTGTCAAGGACTTCTGCGCCCCCTCCACCCACCCAGGCGGGCGCTATCTGTCCTGTGCAGGTGCTGGGGCACAGTTAGCAGAGCTCAACTACACAACGAGATTAGCACGCTGAAACGGGCATTTTGAGACACAAAACGGTCCTTGTACCCAGCCCTACTGGGTCACCTACATCCCGACCTTGGTCCGCGTGGGCACTGTAGGAACAGGACCTTCAGAATCCTTCCCTGGTCGGCTGCCAGAAACAACATCAAAGTCCTTTATTGGCACAGCTTCTAACAAGACCCTTGCAATTCCCCAGATGGCACATTCCCTACGGATAAAAAGAAAAACAGGTAGCAAACCAATGGTTTTATTCCTGAAAACACGCACCTTAGCAGCCTGTTGTGATTGGAGCCTCTGTCGCTTGAATTCAGAGAGAACCTGAATGTTTGCACAGCCATCTAATTGTTTCTGCATGTATGTCAATCAAACAGCAAGTTTATTTTTCCACTAGCTTAAGTTTTTCCTCTATGTACAATTACCAAAATCCAGGAGATGACATGTTTCAAAAAGCCCCATTTTAACACGCTACCTTCACACACGATCTACAAGCCTCATCGGAAAAATCTCCCACTATTTCAGATCTTTCACGGTTGACTCAGAACAAGCCACTCTGGCTCCAAGAGGTACTTGACATCTCTTAAAATAAAGCCCTTTATTAGAAGAAACAGCCATTAACAGCTACAAGTGTTTTTGTACTGATCAAAATATGGAAACACGTGCACGTCTTTCGTCAACAGCACCGCTCCAGGGCTCAGATCAGGCAACTCCTGCACAGTTTTAAGGTGCATCAGCAAGGCACAGTCATCACCATAAAACTACATTCACAAGGAGAAACTCGGTAAAATCAGAACTCTGAAGACAAGGGGGGGGAAGTTTCAAGAGGCATCTAAAGGGGCAAGCAGTTGCTCGACAGAGGCAGCTCCTCAGGCTGACAGCTACGCTAGTGATGGCGACAGCCCCGGCTCCCCAAAACTCAGCTTGGGATGAGGAAGAAAATTCAGGAGATCCAATCCAGGGGGTGAAAGGCGAGGCCGTGCCCCAGGATGTCTCGGTTTAGTCACTGCTGCCCTCGGGTAACAACTTGCCCGGGGTTTCAGTGCCGTAACCTTCAGTAAGTCATTTTTCTCTGCCTTCACCTCTTGAGGTGTTTGTCGCTTGTTACCGTTTGTCCAGGACAAAGCATCCCTTCCTGCAGTCTGGGCTAGGATCTCGAGCTCCGTGGCTCTTAATGAATCGCTGCTGCTAATAATGGAAGTATAAAGGCCTAAGGGATGGAGCTCATTTACTCCTCAGATCTCCTGTTAGCTGTAATCACACACAAGCTCGAGGCTGTACGTGTAACTGAGGAAGACCCATCTACTCCTGGGCAGGACTCAAGTTTCTTTCAAGCTGTTATGTTTTACTACAACAAACACTGAACTCTTTGGAAATAATCACAACAAATGACTCAGGCTCCTTCTGATACTCCAGCGAAGCAGATCATGTTCTCACAGGAAGAAAACGGAAGGTTTGTTCACAATACCAGCTTCTGACACAGAAAATAGATGAAGAGAGTCAGTGCACGCAGCCTGGACTGGCAGCTATTCATCGCTGAAAGCCCACACGATGTTCTGGGCTCCTGCCCGCGAAGCCAGACACCACAGCTGGGCTGGGCTCTGGGGAAGCCGAGCAGCGCTATGTGCGGGTTAGGGTGAGCCTGATGGGGTTTTACCAGACGACGTGGGACGGAATAACGTGGTACCCACTTCAAAACTGGCTTTTCAACAACTAAAATCAACAACATCAGTGAACCAGACGAGAAAACCCAACGCAATAGGAGCCGCTAATAAAGCATCCCAAATGATAGGGCCGGTGGAGGAGCGCGTCACGTTGCACTTCAGGCGTTATGCTCAGCTACAGGGACAATCCGCCAGATAACAAGCAACGCTGCTTTGTTTTTTGGGCTAGCCTTTGACTTCGTAGCCTAGCACTTTGTGGAAGGTTGCCCTGACACTTTCAAAAGGCACCGACACCTCCCCGTGTAAAACTTTGTCAGAGGACGCCTCTGGCAGCCAGGAGCAGCACGTTTCAGAGCAGACGCAGGAGAACTGCTAGAGAAGGTTTGCCTTCTGTATGCAACTTCACAACCCAGGGATAGAAATCATCGTACGCCCGGCAAGAGCTGACATCCTGCGCCCTGGGAGACCAATGTTTACAGGCGAAAGTATTCCTTTTCTAGGCAAAGTGCTCGTGCCACATCAACCGAGTACATTTTGAAGTTATGTTTGGAAGATGTTAAGAAGTACAACTACCATGCAGCAGAAGCAAGACCTGAAGCTGCAAGACAACAAAACACTTTTCTGTTTGTGAACAAAGCCAAGGAATACATGAATTGATTTCCAGAGTTCATCCCGTAGAGTTTCCCTCACCAGAGGCAAGGCTTCAGAGGCTGAACGTGCACATTAACGATAGCTGTGTCGAGCCTCAGATCCAAATTCAACTCCACGTGCAAATTTGTCAACATCTGAAGCAAAACAAGGACGATTTCTTGACCGTTTTAGACCACCACCCGATATCTTTTATTAAGAAAGCTGCTGCAGAGGTAGGATTTCCCATAAACCCTAAGCCAAGTGTTAGGACTCGGACTGCGTGTATGAGTTTGTGATGTTTGCTGGAACTTATGTCATACATTAGGGCTTGGCAGTAGCGTTACTTCCTTCTCATTTTCTGTTGTTCATTAAACATGCTGGGAACAGGGCTGAGGCTGTTCCTTTCCCTGTTGCATAATCCCTCGGTTTAAATGCTTATCAGAAGGTGGGAAGTCAAAGGGAATTAAAGCAAAGTAAAACCGTGGCGATGAGAACGAAGCCGTGTTTGGGGAAAGGCAGCAGATGTGTCAGGTGTGCTAGGGAAGGCCAGCGTGCCGCGCTCAGCCCCTGAGCAGGCCTGCTCCTTAGGGGAGCAGCACGCAAGGAACGAGGCACAGCAGCAGAGCTGGTGCCAATTCCTTGGGAGTTTGTCGACAACATCTGTGCTCATGTCAAGCTCTCAGATGATAGCAAGATAAACTGGGCTCTCCTGCAAATGGCAGTTTGTAGGATGTAGGAAGGAAATCTGCAACAGGGCTGAGAATTCGCGTTAGAGCTGCTTCAATCGTCTCCGCTGCGGAGCGAGCGCTGCCCTCCAGCCCTGGGTACGGCGGGCTGCACGTCGCCGTGCTCTGGGACACCAAAAGGTGCTTCGTTTGTCCCGAGGTGCCTGCTGATGGCAGATCCAGACTCCTGGGAGCTGTAACCATGCTTGGCCATCGCAGCCATCGTGCCATGGTTTATCCCTCGATAACCCCTCGGGCTGCAGCTGTGGGCTGGTCGCTCTCGTAGACCCCAGCGCCCGCAGCACCCACCTCCAAGCCTCTTCCAGGAGAAGGATGCCTCGGTCCAGGAGGTGGAGGCCTCGTGGCGACTGTCGGCAGCGGGAACGGCTTGCAGAGTTCAGACGGAGCACACCGCCCTCAGCCAGCCCCACACACATCATTCCCATGCAAAACAGGGAGGTAAAGACTGGGCTCTGTTTATTTACAGCCTGCGCACCAATGTGGTATGAATCAGCAAGGGGAAGGGGCACACATCCCTAATTGCTCTGGGAATAGGCCGGCTGGCTTGCTCCAAAGGAAAGCAGAGAATTTATTTAATGCAATGGGTCAGTTGTGCAGCGCCGCATCCCTGGGGAAAGCCTTCTCTATCAGGCAGTAACGAAAATAAATAGCTCATTCTGTCCGTCAGTCACTTAAAAGCGGTATAGCCCATCTGTACAGGAAAGGAGGTTTTAAGAGAGTTACCCCTAATAAACTGAACTCCAGCTCCTCATTTAATAAGCTATAGCCTCTGTGCCACAGCAAGATAATGGGAAACGAGACTCAAAGGATGTGCTATAAACCCAGGAAGACTTTTATCAAACCCTGAATTATACGGAATATCTGCAAGCTGTATCTCAGTACATCATTAAAGTAAGCTTGCGCTACTTTAATCTCCTCCTATCAAAGCACATCGTCCTCAGAAACCACTTCTCTGCTTGGAAAAGCAAGCGGTATCGACTGGATGCTTTAAACTAGGGTACTGGAAAAGCCATCCATAACTAGGCAGCAGAAGTCCAAGACTACTTATCCAAAAAGCTTGTTACATTTTACAGCACTGGACAGAGATCCAAATAACGAAGCCAACCCCGACGAACAAAGTCTGCTTGAAGTTTATGGATGTATTTCAACTTGTTCATAAGGACGCATTATTGAACGCCACTGGAGAAACATTTATTAGAATGTTTTTGTTACTGACGAAGCATGAGGAGCAGCACTAGGGGAATCGGTGTTTTGCCACACAGAGACCTGCATTGTTCCTTCTGGAGTAACTTTTGGAAGCACAAATGCAAACTCCTACCTGCTCTGAGCTTCAGAAGTAACCCAAATCCCAACAAAACGGCTGCTCGTATCTTTACCATCAAAACCCAAATACAGCTCTCGCATTTTGCCGTCAATGCCTTGCAGCTTCTGAAAGCCTGCTTCATTTTAAGGAAAGCAGATGAAGCCCAAGAGACGTGGCTTGGGTGCACGCAAACAACTTCCCCGTAATCCACCGGAAAGGAGATAAGAGCATGCGACGCGGCCCGCCTTGAGAAAATGGAAATGCACAAGTCAGCGGAGTGGGAGAAGGAAGCAAGAGGAAGGCTTCTTTCAACAGCACGCCCAGTCCCACGCCGCTCTATTTACCATCCCGGCGGCCTGACAACAGAAGGTCTCAGCAAAACAGGCAGCTCGGGAACTCGGCAGTTTGTCCAAGCGCTCTCTTCCTGGGGCGGGAGAGGGGAGGGCAGGGGGCAGGCAGAACCCTGGGGCCCCACCGCCTGCTTCTTGGCCAGACCCCGGGGACGTCGTGCTGTGGAGCGCTTCCCCTGAAGCGAGCGAAGGCAGCACAGAGCTCCCCATCAACTGGGATCATTCCCCTCCCTCTTCCAAAAGCCACCGCAGCACAAAGCCTGGCAATAGATAGCGCTGAACTTCCCTGCTCAGTGGGAAAGCGGGGAGAGAAGTTTGTCTCCGTTTGAGCTTTTCCTTCCCTTAAAGCAAGCAGTGCTCCCACCATGAGCGTTATCTCCTTGCAAGTCTCACCTAGTAAAATGCTCTGAGACAGCCCTTGTTTTGCCCCACGATTAGCAGGTCTGCACAGCTCAAACTCACCGTGCAGGACGCTACGAGCCACGTCCTCCTCAGCTACGCTTGGTCGCACATCGGGCAGCAGGAAGCAAGAACGTTTGTTGGAGAACATCTCCCCAAAGTGACTGCGTTTCCTACAGCAGCACTGGAGGTTCTCCAGTCCCGCAGGGCACCTCGGGGCAGACGGGATGCTCCCGGGAGGAGCTGGGGCAGTGCTACGTCTCCCCTCTCTGGGGCAGCCCCTGGTCCCAGCAAAAATCAGCGATTCTGCAATGAAAGTGCCAGCACCGGCACAGAAAATAACCCAGCTGCAGAACAGGCTATAACCTCTTCGATGACAATGAAATTGCGTACTGGCTTTCAGACTCGTTCCTTTTTATGTGCTCACACTGGAAAAACGCCTCCTGTTAGGAGGAGGGGAGCGCAGGGACTCGGGGCTCAGGGAAACGCGTCCGGCAGAAGGCACCACGGGGGAGCTCTTCCCTGAGACCCCGGGCCCGACAGGGATCTCCCTAAATCTCCCCCTGACAGGAACAGCCATTTAGCAATCAGCACAACTTTCAGCACGAGTCAGACGAGCCCGTCTGATGGAAGGCTCACAGGAGCCATTAACATCTCCTTTTGGTTAGAGCATCTTCGGATTTCAAGGTAACAACAGGGAAAGAGGGCTGGGGATGACACCCCGTCCTCCGGGGGAAACCAAGGCAGAGATTTATCCAGCTGAAGCATGAACTCATAAATCTGCAGGCAGGAATCCAGGAATTCGGCGATGTTTATTATTCTCTGAATGCTTTCTAATAAATCCCCTCTTTACTACAAAGCCTGCCTGATCCAACTGTACATATTTACCCAGTACTCTCTCAAGTGGCTCACAGACTGACTCAGAAAATAATCACCCCTTAGTGCGTTCTCCAGACAAGCTGGATCCCCTGGTTGGATGCAACGGCAAGTTTCTTGGCATTGCGCTCCAGCTGGGCCCGATCCTGAAGCCCACATCCACCAGGCAGGCTCACGGGTCCGCGGAGGGTCCGTTCACCCAGCCAAGCCAGGAAACAGTCGGCGAGATGCTTGGCCAAGTAAAATCCTGATACCTCGTTGCAGAGAGTGCCAAATGGGGGGGGAGAAATCTTTGCATAGTCTCAAATTTTAAACAAATGCAGAAGAAACATGTTCTCAAATCCCTTGGTTCCAGGGTCAGCATTTTGTCTCAGCTGTGCCGGCAGCACTTCGTCCCCTCCGGCATGTAGCAGGACGGGTTCTTTCTTGCCCCCCATACATCTGCTGGGCAGACAGGTAAAGGAACAACTCCCTGCTGACAGAGGCACCTGCCTTACAGGGACAGCATTTTAGCCTGCAAAGCCTTAATGACCTAAACCAGGACAGGAGGAATTCCTGGGGCCCTCCCAAGGCTGGGCCCAGCTCCCCGTGGGCAAGGGATCGCTGCTGGGAGCCAAGGACGAGGACCATTAAAACAGGGGCAGGAAGGTAAAGCTGCTCGTTTATTGTAACGCTTACTTGTTTTTTTCTTCCTCTCCTCTCCCTTGAATGAAAAATACCTTTTTCATTTCTTTTTCCCCAACATGACACTTCCCAGCAATTATGCCCAGAAGGATCAAATCAGCAACAAATCCACTCCCATTAACGTCTCCTGGAGAGCTTCAGAAATATTTTGGTACCGTCCACAAAGCCACCGTCACTTTATCCATCAAATTAACAGCATTTGTGCTCGTTTCGCTGCCAGCGAGATGAGATAGCCCAACATAACCCCAGAAACTGCTGAGCAGTGACCACCAGGATTATCTGCAGCAAGTGCTGGCAATGCGAGGATATTTGGGCAGCTTCCACGGCTTTTAGAAGAACGTGTGGAAGTGCTCGAAGCGTTGCTTTGAGGAAGTGCTCCTGCTCCCCAGTTCAGGACTGGGCACACTGGGGAGGCAAAGGAGCATCGCGGGCACGGGCTGAGCCCCCCAGCACCGCTGCCAGAGGCTGCAGAGAAGCACACCCAGCTCAGCCACGCTCCTGGAAAAGCGAGCCCGTGCAATGTTCTCCTTGGGGTGAAGCGGAGAAGAAGTCTCTATTTAAGACCCAAAGGCAGATGCCAACCCTCAGTGCCACAGCCAGCAGCAGGGTTTACTTTGCCCCAGCTAACACAAGGTGTTAGTAGCACCCCCCAGCCCACACCACTACTGAACGGACAAATCAAGGAGAGCAACCCTGAAGGGCAAACGTCTCTTAACCCTGCAAAAGGCATGCAAACTAAGTAGTACAACACTTCTGGGATGCATTCAGCATGTCCTGGCCTTGGGCCCAGGAACATAAATCCATCCCTTACACCGGACTGAGTTTGCTTTAGTCTTTCCACTGGAGCCCGGCCAAAGCCCCGTCCATCCTGGCGGCAGCGTCTCCGCACCCTCGGGGTTCGGAGGTCCGCTCAGCTACGGCGTTGGGGCTGCACCCGAGGAAAGCTCAGGCCTCGGAGCTCATCACGGCTGGCTGGGAACTCGTGAGGCATTGCTACCTTTGGGTCAGGGAGCCCAGACTGCTCGCCCGTTTAGGGACTTTTCGGAGCGTTTTGTAAGCAAAAAGGAAACCTCTTTAGTCTATGGCACCATCAATTATAATCGGCAGCACTGGTGGCAGCGGGGGAAGAGATTTCTCAGGGGAAGGAGTCTGAACTCATATTCGTGCAGACAGACTCATCATCCCCTTTCCTTGGGTTTCTTATTATAAGAGAAAATATAAGCAAGACCCCAGAGGATCAAAAGACAAAATGCCGGTGTCAGATGATTCATGACCGCCCAGTTCCTCTTCGTTTCAAGAGTGACAAAGTAAAATAAATTAAGTCCAGCTGACTAAAATAAGCCAACCTAATTCACAGATGAACCAGGAGAATCAAAATCGTATGACAGCATTAGCAGGAAAGTCTTCTTTTACATGCAACCAGCCCTCAGTGTGTAAATGGCCCATTACTGGATGGGAGCCAGATGGCCGTGTTTACGGCCGCTGTTTACCTTACTGCCCTGCCTTTGATGGATTGATCGACGGCACCGGCCTTCAGCAGCGGGGTCGCTGCCTCCCAAGCAGAAAGCCTTGGCTATCCCAGCCCTGAGAGTTTCTCTCCCCAACCTGCATTCTCCTGTTTCCAGTGAAAGACATTCCTTCAGTAAATGAGGTGAAAGACGGTCCTCTTGCCTTCACCAGAGCCCCACACAAGCGAAAAGCAGACCCTCCCCACCTCAGCGTGGGGACGCGCGCCGGTCCCTGGCGTGCTCGGAGAGCTCCAGCGTGGCTAACATGAAATAAGATGCAGCACAGAAGAGAAGCGAAGCTTTCTCCAAACATGTTGTCTATTAATATTTAAAAATAGAAGAAACAGAAACAAGAGATATTAGATATAGCCACATCACAGCTTCGGGATAATAAGCAGAGCAAAAAGAAGGGTTTTAGAAGGTATGCCAGACTCCTCCAGAATCAGAAACCCATTTAAATTTTTATTTTATAGGGTATTACAAATAGAATTCTAAAGATAACCAGCAAGTTATAAGGGACTGACAACAGAAATGGGATTGAATTGCTCTAACCTGCTTCGGTGACTGTTTAAATCCCTAGATAAACAAAAGGAGGAGTAAGAGCAGCTTGAACACGGGCACACGCTGCTATTAATGGATGCATGTGACGGTAAGGATGGCAGTGTTCTGTGCTAGCCCTTTTTAGCAACTACTCAGCAGTTTAACGTGAGAAATTAACTTGGGTGGCATGGTTTGTGAGGAGCTGTCACAACTTAATATCGATGCCCTGGTGTCCTACCACAGGGAAAAATCGATGCATGCTGCCAGCTGCTCCACGCAAGCTCCCACACAGCAACACAAGACAAGAAGAAGGGGGACAATGGATTATCCCACATCTATCCAAGCTGCCAGGACTTGCCATGGTGCTGTCTATTTGCCCCCAGCAGTTATCAGCAGTAGATTTCCGAGCTGCTCCAGCCTAGAGTTTAGCAACCCTGCACCTCACAGCAGTCACCCTCTGGGAGCCCGCGGCTGGGTTCGCAGGGACCAGCTGTGCCCATCCCCGTCTGGTTACGTGCCTCGCCGACCAGAGGCGAGCCGTAGGCTGAAGCTGGGATCCCGCAGTGCCAAAACAGTGCAATACGCAGGCCACCTGAGAGGTTTCTGCAGAGGAGAGCAGTGCTGCTCATGTGGTTTTAATATTTATGTTTTTAATGTAGATATTCTGTTTGTTTATGGATGTTATTGAGAGCTGTGCTACAGATCCTGATTTGAGATTCCTTTGCAACCATCACAGCACAGACTTTGAAGCTAGTAGCCAGGGAGCCTGCTCGGCACCCCCACATCACACTTTAAAACTTCACACAAGTACCTCAGCACGCTGAAGCCCCCGTGTTCCTGCCCCAAAACTATTGCCGACTAATTGACTTCAGCACGTGTTACTCACTAGCAAGGAATCCCTTCTCAAAGCCCCAGCTTTCCAGCATGGGTGCAACTTCATTGATTCGGTCATTCCAGTGGTCCCT
This sequence comes from Oxyura jamaicensis, assembly GCF_011077185.1. Taxonomy (NCBI): domain Eukaryota; kingdom Metazoa; phylum Chordata; class Aves; order Anseriformes; family Anatidae; genus Oxyura; species Oxyura jamaicensis. Next base: position 14,665,470 of record NC_048905.1, on the reverse strand, counting down.
GTAACAAAACTATTTGTGACCAAAACCTCAGGCTTTCCTCCCAATTCTTTGTCTAATAAAGCTTCTGTTACTCCTCATTTATTCAAAGTAAGAATCAGAAAGTTGGACATAAACAAGAACCCAACCTAGCATTAACCACATCAGGCTCAGCAACAAGACCTCCCTCAGTCTGAGCCCTTCCACATCAGACGACGCAGCTGAGACAGGCTGAGCCCTGAGCCTCTGCACAGCTTCCCATACTTGCTCACTTCAGCCGTGTTCCTTGGGATAAGCAAAACCAGCCCGTTGTCTCTACGATCAGAACGTTAAATAAGGCTGAAGCCAGTTTTCCCCTTTTTACAGGTTCGTTTCTCCCCTCGCTACTGCCGCACATCGCGCTCTGCGCCCTCCCGGTCGGTACGAGGCATGCCCTGAAGGAGGAAAGCTACGCTCATTATTTCCCAGAGCCTTCCAAGCCCAAAGATCAATATTATATTTTCCTCTACGTTTTTCATCTGTTCTGTCTTCAGTTTCAAGCGTTCTCAGTGGTGAACATCTGTTAGAAAATCTCTTACAAAACCCCACTTAGTCTATGGCCCTTTAATCAAAGAAGGGTGAGGGTATTAAGAATTTAAAATAATATATCCAAGTTTAAAAACAAATACATGTGTTTTTTATTTGAGAATGTGTGTTATTACTTTCACATTCTGACCTGTTAAGTACACATGCTCCACCACAAGTCTCTCTGGAATTTTGGCCAGGACCAGCATTTATTTAATAAAAGGCCTTATTAATCATGGGACTATCGTTGATACTTTGCATTTACACAGCACATTACATTTGCAAAGCACTCCAACATTAAATAATTCAAGCAGCCTGTATATTTGCATAGATGGATGCACACAATTGTAAAGGAAATCGTGAAACGTGTTCACATGTTTCTATCCGAGAGAAGTTACAATAACTGAATTCTTGAGTAAATTGAAGATCGCTCACTACTCTTGGCACCGCGGTGGGAGAGAAAGCCTTGAACCAAAGCAAAATTATTCCAGCATGTCTGATAAGGAGCTGAGAGCAGGATTTCTCTCACCTGCCTTGCCTACGAGGTAGATGTTTCCTTTAGAGCTGGTCATCCAGACCCTGCTACCGTCACAACTTGCCTCCTCTCACTGCCGGTCGTCCCCAGGAGAGCCCCTTCTCTCACCGACACATCCAGGGCGACCTGGCGGGCTCCGAGCAGGCACTGAGGCACTTCACCAGCACGCACAGCTCGGCAGATTCATTCAGTTTAGCATCTGCCCATGCCTGGCCTGTTTAACTGAGAGCACTAACTAGCAAATTTCACGGAGCACACGGAAGGACTGAAGGCATCTCCTTGTTAAGCAACACTTAGTCAAACTGCAGATGGCAGGATCTGCGAGAGCTCAAGGAAAACATGTTGTTCATCACGGCCACACGTCACTGGTTGCAAATGATGGGGATCTGGGCTCCTCCAACAGAAGCAAGCCGTGCCTACAGCTGGTGCCTGGGGAGGAGCGGGAGAAGCACATGGCTGGGCTTCCCCAGCAGCTTTCCCGTCCTCCAGCAACACCTCTGCTAGTTGTGCCATTGCACTAAAGGTCTCGGGTGCTTGTTTTTCCTGTGAGTCTCCTCAGACATTAAACACGTCCCAGCAATGTACCTGCTCCTTGTGCACAAGCTGCCCCACGTCTTTCATCATCTTTCCACCCTCCTCTGCGCACGCTGGAGGCCTTCTGTCTCCTTTCCGAGGGGCAGATCTCACGGTGTAGGCGAGGCCTAGATTTCTGTCATCCTTCCCAGCAATTCTCACTCCTCTCCCACAGGCACGTCTAGTTATCTGCACCGCATTTTGTCATTTGCTTGCCCGATCAAACAGCTGCTGGGCAATTACAGCAGACACACACACGTGTATCTTGTCATTAGAAAACAACCTCCCAAACCCCAACCCCACCGCACCCGAGTTCCTCCCAACACATGTTCAGCTTTGACCTCAAGGCACTCTCCCTGCAGAGCTAACAGCCGCATCCCCCAGGCTCGGCCCTGCTTGGATGGGAACCACCTGGGCCACCACCCACCACACCTCGCAGCCACAGCCACAGCCTAGGAAGTCAGAGAGGCTGGTTAGGAGAGAAAGGAGAGAAAGATGGGTCTGAACCAGGCGTTTCAGAGGTACTTTAGGAGCCATACAAGTATGGTTTTCGTCTGGGAGCGCTGTTAGAAGTTCTGCCTCTACACACGAAAATTACCTTCTAGTGAGATAAGAATTTCTGATTTTCGTGAGATCATTTCTGCATGTCAAAAATCCACTTACATACATTCAAAACTAAGGAAAACTTCTTGCCCTGTCCAAGAAAAGCCACTCATCCTCCATCCGTACCACGGAATTTCTCCTCTTTACACCCCGGGATTACAGTGGCTTATGCCAAACATTGTACTGGAACCTTCTCTTTTCATATTTTATCATAAAAGCAAGAGAAACTTGCTGTGTGTGAATCCTCAGATCTCGCTGTAGACAAGCGAGCGCACTTCAATACATCCCTGTTACAACCACTAACACCTGAACGCTTGCAAGAGACTAAGCCATATAGCTGAGTCGTGCTCTCAGCTGGAAACAGTCCTAACAAAATACACACTTCAAGAGGTTTCTTCTTCTTCCCCTTTCAAACAAAATAAAATACCCAGAGCGCCCAGCCATCAGCTACCCATCAGTACCTTGATTTCCTGGCAACATTCCTTACAGAGACCAGCTCTCTCTGCCCAGTGTGCCGCTTGGGCACTGCCACGAAGGACAGCTTCACGGGGGCGACCGCCAGGCAGGGGGTTCCAGCACCGTTTGCCCCCCAGACGCCCAAGCACCATTTTCTCTTTTATGGAGGCGCACTGGGATGTTTGGTGTATACCAGAACCTCGCTAATTACTGCGATTTCCCTTTGGATAATAATCAGGAAAATATACGAGCCCATGAAATCCAAGTGGTAAACAAAGCGCAAGAGGAAGAGATTGGGAAAAGCACTAATAACGTCCTCGTTCTTATTTGTGGATGTAAGAGCCTCCCTCTGGGACTAGAGCCTGGTAAAATTCCATGTTTACACTGCTTATGAAATTCAAGTATAGAGAGAACATATGACGGTACAGATTCCTTTAAAGATTTTATTGCCTCGAGTTCAGGTCTGGTAGAATTATGAAGGTCTTCCCAAGCAAAAGCAATAAAGGCTTTACAGCATCCTGGATAGCCAGCGTGTTTGTTTTTATCTTCTTCTTTCAAGCCTTGTTCTTCTACCTCTCCCTCTTTGAAGTCTGCTGCAGAATAGAAATGTTTTGGTGGTTGCTGGCGCTGGCCAACTGAGATTCCTGCTGCACGCTGGTAACAAAATTCATTAACCCCTTTTTAGAAAAGGGGACTGCGCAAAAGCCTAAGGGGAGCTAGGAGAGAGGCGCCGTCCGTCCCCCCGCTGTGCACAGGGGTAAAATAGCTGCAGTGGCAACTTGCACCACAATAACGTTGATTCAGACTACAGATAGGAAACGTGCCAATGCAGCTGCAGGAGCAGAATTATCCCGTCCTTGCAGTGCCGGACAGGTTTCCTGTGCAACCAAGCAGAGCCATCAAAGGCGGCCAACAGCTGACCGCCGATTTCACCCCACCCAGCGCACACAACGCCGCGATGCGGAGCCCCAGCGACGTGAGCACCTGTCCCTTCAGCAGGCGCCTCTCACATGGCGCTCATACCAGCGTGCTCCTGCTGGGGATCCTGTTTCAGTGCCATGCAGATCAGGCCATAAATCAAAGCAGGAGCCTTTTAGTTAGCATTGTTAGCGCCAAAAGTCGCAGAAAGGCGAAGTTGTAGTGCTGGCAGCACGCAGTTCCCTTGGATGCTTCAGAGATTCAAGGGTAACAGAACGGGCGAGCACCAAGCCCAGGCCTTGAATTCCTCCTGCTTTTGATCTGCTACTTGTATTTAGAGACCCCCCAGGTTACGAAGCTGTCATTTCAAGAGGCTGCACAATGACAGCTGCAAGCCTCGCGCTGCCCGTCAGACCCAGCCCCAAGCCCACGCCAAGCACTTTGCTTATTTTAATTGCGACTTCGAAATATTTTTCTTTTTATTCTCCCAACTCCTCCTGTCCATGCATCTGTAATTCACCCCTCCATTGACTTTTAGCTGATCTGGCAAACTGCTACTGAGAGCAGGAATCACGGATTGTATTTCAAACACTTAAAATACCTTCTGAAGCAAAAGCCCAGCGCCGAGCGCCTGTTCCTTTCTTGTAAGCGTCCTGATGTGCGGCACGGGGAGACCCGTTAATGACAAGGAAGTGTCACTGGACTCCGAGGAGACACACAGCTTCCTTCCTGGCCCTGCGGGAAGGATTATGCACTCCTCAGCTATCGATGTCCTCTGGGGAGAGCAGCTTCGGTGCCGGGGGAATTCACAGCTCTGCCCTGGCCCCCCAAGAGGTCACAGCCCCGCGTAGTGCCAGGGGCTCTCTTCAGGACACCTGGCTCCTTGTCACCCACCTTCAAAACCCAGACAAAGAGTGTGGAGGAGAGGACAGACCCGCTTCAGGGCATTTCTCAGTGCAAAATGGTTTTGGAGAACAGCAATTCAGCTGCTCTGGGAAGTGAGCACGCAAGTGGCATCCATAAGGGAAATGCAGTCAACTCCTTCTGGAAGCCGAGCAGCTTACAATCCTGCCAAGAAAACTTTACCCTTATTAGCACTGCTTGTTTTTTTTTTTTTGGCATTTCAGTTACACCACCCTGGTCATGCAAAGGAACCACGGCAAATACTGCATAAACGTGGAGCAGAGGTAATCTCTTACCCCAAAAGCCTTCGATTTGGGAGGGAACAGCTCAACCAAACCAAGAGAGGACCACAAAAAAATCCGATCGACCTAGCAGCATTCCCAGTGTCCCAGCAGCCAAAGCCTTTGTCAAATCTTGATAGCTACAGAGAGATTTCTGAGTGGGACTGAGGATGGGAAGGATGAGATGGCTTTGCAGATGCCTACATGCAGCTCTTCCCGAGCATGAAGGTGCTTGTTGGGAGAATTGAGCAACACCAGAGCTGGCACCAGCCCTGCTACTCTTGATGATGATCACTTATTTTCTACGAAGTTGCAACACTAACTGAGGTAATGCAGAACGCATGTTTACTCTGTGAGATGATTTTACAAGCCTACATCTGAAAACCGAGCATATATTTCTTCCTAAATACAAACAGAAATAAGCTTTTGTAAATGTTGACAATCAGTTACAACCTAACACGTGAATCTGTGCTGGCTGGGTCAGGGGACCTGCAGGACAAAACGAGCAGCGTCAGCACCAACAGGCTCCACATTCACAGTCCTGGCAAGGAAACGAGCAAGAGCTGGAAGGAGCCCAGTCTGGCAAAGAAAGCAGCTCCCTAACATCAGACCCAGGCAGAAAAGAACAGGGCACCTCGCCGCCCCCAGACGCGGCTTGGGATGGTGACTGGTGGACATCTGACACTGCTCAGGGGCTGCACGAGTGGCACGTGGGCGTCGGGATGGGGGAAGCAGAGAAAGGTCCTGTGCCAGGCCCCTGGCACCAACCAAGGCTGGACAAGGACCGCAGGGAGACAGAGAGCTGCCAGCAGGGCACCTACAGCACCTCCCGCCCCAAAGGGTGAGCTTCTTGGCACATAGCGGGAGCGACCGTGCTGGGAAGTGAACTGAAAAAAAGAAGGGAGAAATGGAGTTGCCATAAGCAAGCCACCTGGTTTCTTTTGGTGAGCTATGGACATCACCGTATGGACAGGACACCCTTCCTGCTCTTTAAGGCCACAGAGCTTACCCGTATAATCTGCTTTAGAAAACATCCAAGGCCACAGAACGATTTGTCCTCGGGGATATTGGAAGAGTATCAGGAACTTTTAACCACCCCTTTGGAACTCCGTAATAATAAAAATCCCATGCAATTATAGCTGCCTCTACATCAACTTAGGAGGTCAAGAAGTCACAGCCTAGTAAGAGGACCGCGCGGGGCAGAAACGTGTCGTGTTCTTCCAAAAAGGAGTTGGTCCCCTTGTGACTTGGGAAATCTTGTTCTAAGGTAAAGGAACATCCAGTGTGATAGAACAGCTGAAACTGTTATTAATTCTTAAACTAATGTCTTACAAATGTTTGCTTATTAGCAATGCCCAAAAACAGAAGAGTACACATGCGGCCTATTTTATTTTTTAAAAGGACACAAAAATCATAACAGAAGGAAACAAGAAAGGAACAGCCTACTTGTAAAATGGGGGAACTTGAGATTTGCAAGAGAAAACCATACAGAACTATTCGTAAATCAAGCCAGCAGAAAAACCTGCACAGCAGGTATCAAATCTATTATTCATGAAGGAGTAAAATAAAATTACAAAAGCCCAAGAAATTACAAAAAAGAGTTAGAAAAGCCTCACTCTTCTCCTTCTGCTCCCAGCCCCACGGCCAGGTCCCGCCCTGGGCACTGCACGCCTTTACCCGGTTGTTCCCTGGGCAGAGCACGCCCTGCCCCACACAGCACCGAAATCAGGTGTTTCCAACGAGGGCTCAGGCTGAGGACAGCCTCTTCCCACTCCCTTCAGTCATGCCCGGAGGACCTGGGAATCCCCTGAGAAGCCGCCCCGAAGCCCTCTGCAGTGATGCTGCAGGCTGATTGCTCAACTCCGGAAAATTTACACCGAAAATTTTGGGAAAGTGTTTAAAAATATCCTCTTACGCACTGAATACCGGCAGGAAACTACAACAGAACACTCCTAACCTGAGACTCGAGCTCTGGCCAGCGTCTGGCATTCTCTGTCGGGGACAGCTGATGGGCAGACACGAGAGCAGCGAGGCACAGCTACAGGGGTGATCCCTGTGCGGCTCCTAGCGAGCCACGCGTTTTATTCCCCCCAGCACCCGCAGCACTCCAACCCAACCGCGCGCTCCAGCCCACAACACGCAGTTGCATTCCCCTTCTGGAAGGGCTGCAGGTTTGGTTTTGGCTTGGCTAGGAACAAAACCATGCTAGGAACCCTTCTAAATACTTGCAAGAAATCTGGTTTTGTGCCCGAGCCCGAAGCCACCAGGCGCTTTCAGCAGGCTCGTCCTTAGCGCTCCCCAGGCACTCCTGACCTCTCAGCCCCTTCATTTCCTGCCCCGGCTTCAGAGATAGCTGTCTTGAGAAAGCAGCAGGAGGTAGAAAAAATAAAATAGGATTCCCGAAGCCGTGGCTCCTTTGCTGTGCTCTGAGAGGCCTCAGCGTGCCCTCAGGCTCCCCACGAAGCAGCTTCACTCCGTGAGACGAACCGCCGGGGCTCTGAGCCGAGGCTGCTGGTTCTTGCACAGAAATGAAGGGGGAAGCAGCAAAAGCCAGGGGGGCAGCATCAGCCATCGACTGCAACTGGCAGTCGGCTCTGTTTTGGGAGAGAGCGCCGTGCTGTCCTCTAAGAATGGCCAGGTGAAGACACAGTGCTGTGCACGGCCTCGTGCTGCTCCCTCTCCCCTTCCAAAAAAAGGAGGCACGAGGTGGCCACACGTTTCCCTATTCGGTAGGGAACCCCTCAAACTCCCTCTGTTTCAGCCAGCACGTACAACTGCAAATACAAATTTAAAGCAGTGGGGTGTGAGGGCAGGCAAAAGCAGAACAGCATTAACATCAATAACATCAGTAGTTACTAAGGTTTTTCCTAATCTCATCCTATCTCATCCTCCCCCAGCAGCTCCTGGAAGCTGAACACTGACTGCGTGAAGTCCCACTCGGCCCCAGAGGATGCCCCGTCCCCAGGGCTGAACGGCCAGGCTGGGGAGGGGGGGACCTGGATGCAGCGGGGCACTGACCAACTTGGACAAGTTCTAGAAGACACACACAAACTGCGACCAAAAGGCCAAGATTTAAGATTTTGGGATCAGCAATTCCACTGTTAAAAAAAATCAAATTCTTTTGACAGGCTAAAAGCAAATTACAAGCACACGAGTCCTTATTTAACACATTCCAAATTCCAACTCTCCCCTGCATCACCTGGGTATCACATCCCAGTCGAAAGCAAGCCAAAAGAGGGGCTGGGAGGGTGCTGGAATGCAGGAGATGCTTTTGGGTGGCTGGGCGAGAGCAGGTTTTGGAGGGACCAGCCTCAGAGGTGCTGTGGTAGATGCTACCCCAGGGTGCACACAGCTTTGCACCTCCTCGTGCTGCAGGGTGCCACCCTCCGGGTGCCAGGGAAAGGGTATGGTGGGAAAGCGTCCCAGGAGAGCAGGGAGGGAGATCCTGATGGGGGTGCTGCAGTTCAGGTAGGAGACATTACAAACAGATCACCTGTTTTGTCATTTCCCTGTCCTGAAAAACTCATTTATTTTCTTTTTCCTTGAAGCCTTTCCTTCAGGAAGGGGCACGGAGTGCATTTCCTTAGCATGGCAGCACCACCAACCGCAGGATGCCCCCGTGCATCCCCGCAGCCAGTGACGATGCTGAACAATGAAGCGAAGTGGCCTGGGCCACGAGATTAAACTTCACGAGTCCCTTGGGGAGCCGCAGTCTCTGACTTCGCACACACAGCAGAAAGCACCGACCTCCTCCAGACGGAGAAGGACAGTCCCCACCGAGGGCTATAAGGAGCTTCCTTGGCACAGAGCAGTGGTGCCCACTGCACAGAGCAAGTTAGCGTTATGCAGGCTGCACCAAAACCCTACGGCAATTTGGTCTTTTAACCCCCAGGTCCAGAAGAGCACAGGAAATGCCAGAAAGCTTCCAAACTCACCCTGATGCAGGAATAGGCAGGAATCTCAGCTCCTGGCATTCAGGGTCAGGTTTTTTCTCCTCCTTTTTGCAACACTGCATTAATGATTCCATTGATGATTCAAGTTGCTCAGTGTAGCTCAGGGTGTCACAGCAGCCCCAGGCTGCCAGCCAGCCATGCACAGCTCGTGGGCTGCAGCAGGTTATTCAGTGACCAGGGACAAGGGACATCACCTCCCGATGCTGATGACTCGAGAAGAGGCACTTCTAGTTCCGACTCTGTGGGACTTCACCTTCTCTAATCCTCTCCAAATTGGCCACGTGTTTTTACTCTGTCCAAAAGGGCTAATCACAAAATCAATTACAACAAGGAAGAGTTTGCAAATCCCCCCCAGCTGATAACGCTGAGTGAAACCTTCACCGGGCACGGGGCTTGGCTGACTTTTACTGTTTGCTGTCTTCTGCCTGCATCACTGAAACATCCAGACAAATCCATGCCATTCAACTGCTGGAGGACAACAACAAACCCTACTGCACACAATTTCTGTGCAGAACCATCACTTCGTGCTCAGTCTGCCTCTTGGTAGAGCATCGAGCACAGGCTATGGACAAGGTTCAATCAGTGGTGCACTCGTTGCTTCCCAAGTCCAAGACAGGGATTCTCCTCAGACTAGAGCAGAGCAGTTACGGAGAGAACAACGCGGTGGGTGCAGTTGGTGCTCCTGCCCCCGGCGTGTCCGTGGGCACCAAACCCAGCCCTTCGTAACCGCGCTGCACTGAGAAGTGAGCGCAGCTCGGTGGTCCCCAGCCCGGAGGCACTCGCTCAGCTGCAGCCAAACCAAAAATGAAAACGAGACCCCCGGGAGCTCGGCACGGAGCTACCCAGGCTTACTGAGAGCGGAGCTCCCCAGATGGCCACGGGAGTCTCAGGCCACCCTTTTTGGAGGAGCAGTGCTGTGTGATAACAAGGGCCTGAAGATGCTCATGTCTTTAACCTTTTCGCCTCACCACCATACTAGATAATCGTGATTTTAGCATTTTTTGAAAAGTTTGTCCACTTTCACTGCCAACATGCCAACGCCTGAAGCAAAGCGAGCAGAAACCTGAAGGCACGGGGCTGCCGGCAGCCAGCAACACCAAGAAAAGCCTCTAAAGGCTGCTGCGGTGGAGAATTTCAACAAAAGCAAAGCAAAAAAAAAAAAAAGGAAACTAATCCCCTAGTAGCCACCTACAAAGGTTCAGAGAACTATGCACAATTAAAAAAAACCCTCCACCTGAGCTCAGCTCTTAATGACAGAAATTCCTATAAAGCAAGCTCTGCCCTGCACAAAGAAGAAAGATCCCTGTGCCACTAAACCTCGGCAGCTTTTCACCAGTCAGAAAACACCTCATTAACAGTTAATGTCTGCATAAAGGTTGTATTTTACCTCCACCTGATTTTTTTAAGCTTAGTTCCCCAGCCTTGTCAGTGGACATTGAAACTTCCACCACGCTGCCTCCACAGCCTGCCCGTCAGCGTCCCCACCTTCCCAATAAAGCCCAAGGCCGTTGAAGTCCCCCCAGTCCTCACTTAAGAGCCACTTATGTCCGACTGGAGGCCGAAGCTTATCATTTATGATCAGATATGTTTCAAATACCCATAAAACATCTTGTGTTACAAAGCAGGCAGCACAGATGCAGCTTATCTGTCAATAGAGCAGTAAAAGCTATTCTTTCCCCTTTGAGTGTCGTTTCTCCAAGGGCAGATCAAGCTTTCACCAAGGAAAGTGAAGTCAAGGTTATTTTGTGCTTTTTCTCGTTTTAAATCCTCCACCCTTGCCGCTCTTCTCTCCCAGAGGCACGGTGACATTGCTGGCGGTGACAGGTTCTTTTGGTCCCTGCAGTTTCTCGCTTTTTGCTCCTGGAATTCAGAAGCGGCCGCTGAGGCACACGCAGCCCCACGGTTCGGGTCGAGCCGCTTCCCCAGCACGCCCTCTGGGTAGAGGACCAGGCAGATCCAAGAAGAAAGTGGGCACATTTTAGCCTATGCCAGGGGCATAGGGGTTTAACTAGAGCCAGTGGACGAAGGTGCTCTCGGGAATGTTGTGTTTAGCACCAAACGCTGGTAGCTGTTCCTGCCCACGCAGGATGTGTGCGTGGGGAAGGGAGGAGTGAAGCAGAGCTCTGACACCCAGTGTAAAACACCAGCGCTTGAGCTCAACCTTCCTCCCAAAGCCCAGCCATGCTGCTCTCACTGCCTCCACGCTCAATCAGCAAAGCAGCTTCTGCACAGCCACACAAGGAAGGGGCCTGCCCACGTTAGCTCTTGTGCTCAATCCACCAGGCTCCAGGGGTCTGAGCTTGCCAGATAAGCTCTGAGCAAGAATGCAAAGGCTGGGTGCTGCCCCGAACCCAAGGCTGAGATCTCTGCAGCTTGCCCATCGCAGCCTGTGATGGATGACTTGCCTCTGCTCGGAGTCCTACAGAGGAGATTAGATACCTTTCTAAAACGAGAGGTTTTAATCTGGTTTCTGGGAGAAATCCTGCAGTCAGGGTATCAAACGCAGACTTAATGACCCTAATAATTCTTTCTGGCCTTAAAAGCCTAATCTGTAATCTGGGGGTGTCAGGCAGCTGCTACCCCCAGCTAAGATTACAAACTGTGTCGCTCCTACGCGGTCACATAAACCTACACGAAATCTCACAAGGCTTATCTCCAAAGGAAATAAAGATAAATATAAGAAGTTTAATAACTACTGACTTGCTGATCCACAGACGGCCACCGTGAAGTGCTGCACATCAAGAGCCTTTTCCCTTCCAAAATCCAGCCAGACCTCTCTGAGCAGTGATGAGAAACGCCTTCTGAAGAGCTAAATTGCAGCAAACACCTCTCGGGACAAACATGAAGACACTTCCCTGAGATTCATCCAAATGCCCAAATTGGCCCAAGCGGTCACTGGGATCTACGCGTGCTGCCACTGCCCCCACGTCGGGTGGCACGCCGTGCGCCCAAATGCCTCAGGCGGCTTCAAAGGGATCACCGGCTCCCAGAGCACCCGCTGGGAGGCAGGGACTCCTTGCACCCAAAAAGTCTGGGCAACACGCATTCCTCCCCCCAGACACCCCAAGGACACCTCGAAGATGACACCACATATTCAGGGATCAGATATTAATCCAAAGCCAGCCACTGACGGCAGAAACTCCCCCCCAGCTGCTTAGAAATCATCTTCCCCTGTGTGGGCTCAACCCGCTCATCCAAACACTTGCAGTGAAAGATTTAAGTGCAGATTGACACTTGGAGGCAAACTGCTGTCATAGCAGCGCTGTAAGCTGGGTGTCATCACAAAATAAAAGCTTCACTTTGCATTAACGTCTCATTAAAGTATCTTGAAGTGTTCAGTCTTAATTAAAAGAGCCAATGCTTTTCATTACACGCGTTTCCAAATTACTTCATTCCTCCCTGTAATTCACCATTCTTTGCAGACCTTCTGAGAGTTTCACCCCGTCACAAAGCTCAGCCAGCCACCCTTTATACAAGAGCATGACCCGTTACCAGCAGCGTCCTCCGCAGCTCCCTCCTCGCACCCCTGGCGGGGAGGCTCTGGGCAGCACGGGAACCGACCCACGTCTCCCTCAACCCCTGCTGAGCAGGGAAAAGGCCGGGAGATGCTGGAGCCTGGTGAGATGCCGCTGGCCCTGATGCCACAGCTCTGATTGCGAGCTGACAAAGCGCAGCCTTGTTGCTGAAGGTTTTGTTATGTTACTGCATTGACGGCCTGAGAGGGGATTTTATCTATCTAGACTTAAAAGGCTTAGCCCTACACACAAAGGGGGAAGGCGGGCAGAAGACCACAAAGGGGCCGTGAGGACTTGGCTTCACGTTCGTTACCGGGAGGGTTAATGCTGAGAGTGCAAACAGCACCTACAACATTCACCTCGGAGATCAGAGGCTGCACAAGGCCTTGTGGCACCGGGGCTGCTGCTCCCTTTTCCGGGGGATTCCCTCATTCATGGCAGGGGAGCTCTGGAGCTCAGCATCGTGACCAGAGGAGCCAAATCTGCTGGAGCAGGACATACCCAGCAGGACAGGGCATGGCCAGAGCCAGCTACACCCCTCCGTGAAGGTGTAGAAGCAATCTAAAAGCCCTTTGGCTTTTAAGCCCTTTGGGATGGGGAAGAGCCACCAAAACATTACGTATTTTAAAGCAGCCCTTACATACGTCATGCACATTGCGCTCAGAGCAAACCCTGTCCTCCAGTGTGCGCAGCCATCTCTCCTAGAGAACACGAGTGTTTAAGAACAGTCGGTCCTTCGGAGAGGGGCCTTTGATCTGGTTCCCAGTTATTTATTGAGATTCACCCCGGAGAGCAGTAAAACGTATGAAGCAGTGGGAGAAGGCAGAGCGTACGTTCTACCAAGCTGCACAAAGCGGAGGAAGCCGTGCGCCTTTCCAGTATGACAGTTTGTGCCAGCTCCATTAAAACAGTCAGCTGCTTCTGAGCGCAAGGAGTCTGAGGGCCATCTAGACAGCCAGGATCCTCCCCATCCTTCGCAGCCCCCTCCACTTACCTCCAACCCAAAGCAACATTAAATGCAAGGGGAAAACACGGAGATGCGTTGTGTGCAATTCCAAGTTCCCTAAAAAGCCCTGCTCCGCTAACAGCCTCACGAGCACTGCTTTCGCGAGACCAGAGCGCCAGGCAGGTTATTACCTCTTCATTTACATTCAGCCCTAATCTAACATGTCATGCAAATGCACAGGAGGGAAAACGAAACCAAAAAACCTCCCGGCCCTTTCCTTACCCCCGAACTACCAGACCATCTGCAGTTTCAAAGAACTTCTAGCAAGCGTAGCTCAACATCTGCACCCCATTAAGATCTAATTTGAAACAATTGCTATTCCCTATCTCTCTTGTTTTTCCTGGGCAGAGCGGCTTTGATGTCTCCCAGTTGACAAAAATGCATAAGGAATCGGCATTAAAAAAACATCGCCTGGAAGGTAGGAACTCCTTCACATCAACCACAGGTACCGGTGTTTGGGAAACACACCGGAGCCCGAGTGCTCACATCTCCTCCCGCCACCGTGCTGAGCGACCGCAGCCTGCCCCGAGGGCATCAGCTCCTCCAGCCTGGATCTGGGAGGGGAGGACCCCCGTTATCCCGGGGATGGGGTCCTAAGAAGCTGACCAGGTAGAAAATAACCAGGTGGAAAAGATTTTAACTCTTCTGTCCGTGGCACAGGCCACGCAGGCTCAGTTCCCTGCACGGGAGCAGGTCAGCTCTGGTTCCTGAGCTGTGGAACATCTCAGAGCGTAACACCAAGTGCTTTGCTATTGAAGACTTGGGGTAAGCAGCCCCTTGGAGGGCGGCAGAGCTACGGATCAGCGTTAGGAGGCTCATCACTCCAGCAAAGCATTGCCATAATGCTTGGCAAGGTTTTGCAGCAATTGCAAGTTTAACTTGGTAAGAGCAAGTAACGGCAAACCGAAATGCAAGTCCAGGGGATTCATCCCTAGCAAATATAACCCATCTCCTTCTTTAATTCCTCAGACCTCAACTGCAGCGCGCTGGCGACAACCCCACCATCTTCTGACAGTAAGCTTTGCATTACGTTGCTCACTGACATTTTAAAGGAAGGGCAACTAAGTGAAAATGCATTAAGTTCAGGTTGAATGCAGTAGATGCCTGGTATTTTTTAATCAACAGGACAATAGCTTTCCACTTCTTTAACCTGCAAGAGAGCACGAATGTTATGAAAAAGCCATCCATCAGCTTCCAAATAAGCCACGCAGCCGAGGAGCCGACGTTCTCCCCATGTGTTTAATCCTACCGCGTGACTCATGCGCTTATTTTTATCCTTATAATGAAATTATTATTACTGGAAAACTTCTTTGCTAAGTTGTCTCTGTAGGTGCCACACATGAGTTGAAAGCACATGAAGTCAAAGAGGGCCTTTGGTTTCTGAGCTAGTCAGCTGGTGACCAAATGGCAGCTGTGCTCCAAGTGCGGATTGCACGAGGCAGAGAGCTGCTTGCCCCTGCTCAGCTCTGCCCCAACGCTTCCTCAGCTAGGCCAGAGGGGGCTGAAAGGGTATGTGGCATAGGGGAGGTTTGATTCGTTTTCACTAGAATACAAAAAAGACAGAGGGATCTTCATACAACCTAGGAGGCAAACAACAACAAAACCAGAAGCCAGAAGAGCTCCTGGGGCTCTGAAGAGCCGGACTGGAGCTGCGAGGTAGCCCCAGCCCCCTCCAGCCAGAAACAAGGGGTGCTAGCGCAGCACCGCGCCTCGTGTCTGCAGGGCACGGCCCCGCGGGTGTTCTGCTCGCATCCTATTGCCCTCCAGCCCCACCTGCACACCAGCGCGGTGGCTCCTGCACAGGTCCCATGGGGGACGCTTGGGGATGAAGGGCTGGGTGGAGAAATGCCACGACACACGCAGAGCCAAGCACCCAGCAGCAGGAGGTCCAGAGCCCCTGCACAGCGCCGAGTTTGGCAGAACCAGCGGCTACCACCCGCCCCAGAGCCCCAGCACCAAGAACCAAAGCGACCCTCTTATTCGGCAGGCAAATCCGTGAGGACAGGAGAAGGTCCTGCCCTAGCAGGACAGGGAAGGGGACATGCAGGGGCCCAGCGCTGCCCCCCCAGCCACGCAGAGCAGCTCCCAGAGCCTCGGCACGCACAGCATCCCTCGGTGGCTGCGGAGCTGGGGGAAGCGGGACATGTCCTGCGCTTGCCCCGGCTGGGTCTGGCAGAGACCCAACAATTTAAAGAGCAGAGGAAAAGCAACTCGAGGAGATAAGCTTTACAAGTAATTGGGACATCTTCCACCAATTCGACAGGCGGGGACCAGCTCACAAGCAGATGCGCCTTGCCAGTATTTTCCTCGCATCCTGTCACCCTCGCCGCGCGCGGAGGCCCGCTTCCCAGAATCTCAGCCTAATGTACACAAACCGGAGGAGAAAAACCCCCAGCGACAGCGCTTTGGGTTAAACCCATCCCAATCTGATTAATCAGGTCTTAAATTGCACATTGTGCTGGCAAACATGCTTTCCCGAGTCGTAGGTTATAAATATTTACAATTTCCCCTGTAACAATGCGGACAGAAACTGCACACAGCTCATCAGGAGCGGAGCTGAGTGCCAGGCACAAGAGCTGGGACTCGCGGTAGTTTCAGGCTTCTCCCTGCCGATGTTTCAACACATCACGTAGCCTCTTGCTGCCACCGCGGGAGGGTTTAATCCAGCGGGGGCTTTGCTGCTCCTCCCAGCTCCAGCCCCCAACCTCCCCGTGCTGGCCCTTGGCCGGCAGCGCTGCGGGGTGAACAGAGACAGAACGGAGGCACTGGAGGAAAAATGGGGAAAACAAGGTTGGGTTGGGTCCCTGAAAGCTTATGCTAGCAACAGGGAGCAGATGGTACAGGGACAACAGCCAGCAGAGGATGGAAGCAGCTCTTCTGGTGGCAGAGCGAGCAGATTTGGTTTACATTGCCCCAAAAGAATGCGTGTTAGGGAGAGAGATCCATTTACATGCAATGCAAGACGACAGCAGGATTTTCAAAAGCTGCCCTCTCCCTGCCATGGGACCCAGAGAGGATTCAGCACTAGGCTCGCCCTGGTGCTGAGCACACCGCCAGGGACGGCAGGACAGCACGCCGCGTGGTGGCAGCCAGCTGAGGATGGATGTGCCAGAGCAAACCTCCAGGTTGGGTCATTCCCCGCCGCCTCCACACGCAGCACCGCGCAGCTGCACACATGCGTCCGCGTGTGTAAACACATCTGCGGAAAAATAAATAGACTGAGCTCGGTCTGGCAGACAGCTCGAGCTGGTCTTCTTGGAAGGCTCGCACAGCGACATGTGAGCAGCATGCTCCACGTAGCCTTTCCTCTCCAGCCCCAGAGCGCAGAAGTCTCGGTGGAGCCTCCAAGCGTGCGTTAAAGAGCAGTTGTTGAGCTGCAGGAGCCTGCTGCAGGCAGAAGCAAGGACGTGCCCCCATTTTACAGCCACCTGCAGCCAGCCTGAGCCTCGTGCCACCAGGGCTGTGCTGGCCAGAGCCAGCGTTTGTCTCTGCTCCATCCCCAGCCTGAGCAAGCGTTAAGTGAAGGCCCCCTGTAGGCGCTCTGGCCACCCCATAGCTCTGTGGTGAGGCGGCCTCCAGAGCTTATCAGAGCACTGCCAACTGCCAGGGAAGCCCGCGTGTTTCAGCGTGGTATTTCAGAGCGAGACCTTTCCAGGTTACATAAATACAGCTGACACGTGACCGGTCTGACTCCTAAAATCCCCCCGTACACACAACGAGGCACCTCAGCCCACAGGTACCTCACAACTACGAGCACTGCCAAGGCAGGTCACACACACAGCTGAAGGATCAGCAGCTGCCAAGGCAGAGACAAACAGCAAACACTGCCGCGCACGGCTCTGTCCGATACGCTCCTTTCCAGGTGGCTGCCACCAACCCTATCACCGCCTCAACGTGAAGACACGTCCCCGGCACACACGGGTGGTCACAGAGCACCCACAGCCAGCGGTGGTGCCACAGAAGGGGAAAGGGGCAGCGGGCATCTGCCGAGCTGCGGTTCTCCGAGCCGGGAAGGCACCTAAATGCCAGGTCTGTTACAAACGGCGATATTTCATCTTTTTAGTGGAATACCTGCAAACTCCCCAGTTAAAGCAATACTTCACTCCCACTTTCCGCAGAAGAGATAAACACTGGAACAACTCTCCTGCGAGACGGGTAGCCTCGTGCTTGTCCCAGCCCGCTGATACAGAGCACTTTGATTTCTGAATGCTCTTCCTTTAATTCTTGTTATATTTTAGCCATCAAAGCCAACGTGCATGATATTGGTTTTTATTGGGATGATGAGGTTTTTATCGGGGGCGTGCTCCCGAGATCCTGAAAACACAGACGTTTTCCCGACGTTTCTGAACCCTTTGTACTTCAAGGCCTAGAGCAAGAGGCTTTTCAGAAACTGCTTCAGTTACGCCCTTTGGGAACATTGTGTGCCACTGAATTTACCCGTCTTTAATTTCTTGGAAGGTTTGCTCTAAATCATCAAGCCTGCTCGCAGCTGTCCTGAGCCACGCAGCCAGCCCCTGGGGATGCTGAGTGCCATGTGAGGGCAGCAGGAACGGGCCCACGGCTACCTCACGTCACCCACCTACACTCCGTTAAAAATAATAGTCATAAAACCAGCCTGAATATCCCTCCAGCCAGCTGTCTTGTTCTCAGGCCTGAAAGGAGATGCCAGCAGTGAGCATCATCTTCCTCCGAGGAGAGCTGACCTTTCCGCTCGCTGCTGACTCAGACTCGAGCTGTAAACAACTGCGATTTGTTCTTCCCCCGGAGCCAGTTGTTCTCCTCTCCCCATCTCACGCCGCTTACAAAGTTCAGTGGCCGGCCCCGCTCGCATCTGCCGCCCTTGCCGCTGAAGCACGCTAACCTGGTTTTCTCTCAGCATCCCGAAAGATTGCGGCTCCGCTTGCTGCGGCGTTCGTGGGTTTGTTTGAATGAGCTTCCCAGCCCACACAACACACACACACTTTGTTGTTTGTTGCACACGAATCTTTTTGCTTGAAAACACATCTGCTACTGCAGCAGCTGGACGCTTGCTCCAAACACCACACTGCAGAGACGGAGTCACTTTGAAACCCATGCTTTTTTTTGCTACGACCTCTGAAAGGAATAAGAAATAGCTCATAGCCACCACTCCGCAATATTTCTTCAACAGTTTCCTCACTACTCCCTGACATCCCCTAGGAAACCTGCTCATCCCTGATACCTTTTCTGACAACTCGATGACGTGTCAGGGGGATTTCCAGCACCAGAGGTGCAGCTGCCCTCCTGGCTCGACGGCTGTTTGCAAACCTGAATCCCGAAGCACTCCGGTTCTGTCCTGCAGCATCACAGCAGAGCCGAATTTCCAAAAAGCATCGCATCTTCCACGTGGAGCTTTCAGGACGTGCTGCTGCGCTGCTCTAGCAGAAGTGGCACTGGAGAGCCACCCGAGGCACTGACTGCTCAGCACCCCAAACGCCAAGGTCACAAAGAAGGTCACACAGAACGTCACTTCAGGCTCAGGACACTGGGTGCCCGTGGCAGCACGGCCGAGGGATGACTGTCAGAGCAGATCTGCAAGGCAGGACTGAGACTCTCGAGTGTTCAAAAGCACACCTGCCTTTTGCGAGCACACCTCCTAGGGTGATGAAGGGATTCTGCCTCTCCCCTGAAACACCCAAACCTGCCCAACACCGCGCTGGCACCCACTGAACAAGCCCATATCCATGAAATCCACCGGGCCCATGCTGCTCCCCCAAGAGCAGGACTTCCTCCACAAGCCCAACACTAACCGACTCCATGGAGTTAACTCGGTATTAAAAAGCCCCGATCAGCACTGTCAGGGCACTAGCTGGGCTCCTGACATCATGGTGTCGAAACACAGGCCTGCAGGTTTTACCCACATTATCTTTCCTAGCAGAGCCACTCCGTGGTTTGCCAGGTGAGGCTCTCAGCCCGGGGTGGGTTTGGCATCTGCCATTTCCTTTTGCAAACCTGAGCTGTCACAAAGCAGTCATTAGGCTGCCTCGCTAACCACGAACATGAAGCATCATGCACCCCAGCTGACGGAGCTGGCCAGGTAGAGCCTTCTCGGGGACCCTCTGAGGGCCTTGCACTCTTCTGGCCACCCACAGCGGTTTTACACCTCCAGCCCTGAGCAACCAGGCAGGGGAGAGAAGGCGCAGTGCTGGTTTGGGTTGGTTTGCAAAGCGCTTGCAGCCAGAATAAAAAAACTGGCACATTTTAACATTAAAAGCACTAGTGCAGAAAACCAGCAGCAGCAGCTAGCGTCTATATCAGAGCATGCACCGCAGGCGCGATTAACAAACTGAATGGTGCCTTTTTTTTTTTTAATATAAATTAGGTTGATTAAAAGCAGGAGGAAGCAATGACTAATCCCCAAAATAGAAGAAAACATTGGGTCAAAGTGACACTGTCAGAACTAAGCTGTTGAGGGACACGGTGATTTTAACCCAGCAGCACTTGTGCTTGTCAAGGCGTAAAACATCATTTTGGATGAGGACAAAACATTGTTGTCCACGACTTCCAAATCCTTGCTGCCCTGAACTGTTACAATTTAATCTCCCCGTCAAGAGAAAAGATGGCTTTACGAGAAGAAAAATCCAGTAAAGCAAGCGCTCACGAGAGCTCTAGAAAAGCTGCACATGAGGAGGATGCTGTTCATGACACCCCTGCCCAGGTCACGTACCTCGAGGTGGGTGACAACGCTCAGGAATCCCAAGCACTCGCAGATACAGAAGTGTCATCGGCAAAGCAGCACTTTGGTTAGCGTTGGTTTGTGTCACGTTTTGACAGTAATCTCCTATTTTAGAGTCATCCGGGCAGCTTCCCGCGGACTGTAACGCACAGCAGCGAGGCAGGAACCACGCCATTTGAACCCACACACCTGTAAATCGCCTTCAAGCCAGCTGGACAAGAGACATGGCACCTTAAGGTCTACGTGGCTTCATAACTCAGTCCTCAGAATTTCATGAATTGGATCCCAGGACACTAATGTTTAGTGTTTGCAGGTTACGTACACGATTCCTCTTTCTCAGGACACAAAACAAGTGCCCAGGCTTTATCTGCAGTTCTCCATCTGCCTCAGAAGGCATCGTGGAAGCTCCGCTGATAGTGCCAGTTCAGAGAGCAACGGTGAATGGCGTTACCTGCTCAGCAGCTGCTTCCCTGCACACTCCGAGCTATCTATAAAGTAGCTTTGGTTTGGGGCACAGGCAGTAACACAATATGAGGCTTTTCCTCAGGGAACAGCTACCTCCCTCAGATTTCCAGGCTGTTTATGAACTTGAGAGACCAGGTTAATGTATCAATTGACTTCTACAAGACCGAAACCAAAAACACTGAGAGCTACATGGAGACTAGAAGTGGCAGCGATGGAAAGTGACAGTCAAAACCGGGACTCACGCTGCCAACACCAGCATCGGGCTGCTGTCACCTAACCCAGGGAAGCCTTTTCTGGCACATAAGCAGTGCTCTCAACACCACAGGCACTCTCTCCTGTCCCAAAACGCGAGCCCTGAGGCCAGCTGGGTGGCCACAGGCTCAGCATCATCCCAGCCGTGCCTTCGTAGAGGCCAAGTGCCAGTGGGGCATCCACCTTCTGCTGCACCTCTCCAGTCCCAGCCCCAGCCCAAGAAGTGGCTTCATTAAAACTGACTCTGATTAAGCTTACACCAGCTTTATCCTCGGGTTACCAATTTAAAGCATGAGGCTGAAATGCCTCATAAAAACCCAAAGAGCCTACAAGTGCCAAACGCTCTAAGCGGCTATCGAACGCAATTACCCCGCAGTTTATTTTAACTCGCTCACTGAAAATATTTAAGCAGGAATTTCATGCCGAGATAAACCACCGGGTAAGGCGAGAGGTTATGGCACAGATAGGAGGTATTGTATGTGTGCGGGCATGGGTTACAGCAGGGAGCGTTAGGGCTGGATGGCATTTCCAACTTAATCCCATTCTTCAGCTGCAAATAGCTTTTATTAAACCAAGTCCGCGGAGGACCGAAGTTTTCCATGCATCAGCTGAGCCGGAAGGCAGCTTTCCTTGTAAAACTTCGAGCAATGCAGGGTCAGAGTTAAAAGCAGAGGGAAATAAAACACAAACCAGGTTTTAGAGAAGCCATTGGCTGAAGGGGAAAATCCCATGGGAAAATTTATTCAATCATTTTTACTTAAACAGCAGAGTATTTCCAAACACGTGGGCATCAGCGTTCCCAGCTGGGAGAGGGGAAACCGCTGGGCTAGATGGGCAGGCAGCGAAGGACGATCCCCTCCTCAGGGCCTGAATCCGAGGGCTAAACCCTGAGATCCCAGAATCAGATAGGTCAGGAAGTCAAAATAACTCACCCCCGGCTCATATCTCAAAATATGGGGAAAGAAAAGCTTTTTTTTAAAGCTAGTTAAAGCAAATTGCATCAAGTATGAACAAAGCTAAATTCTTCCTGGAAAAAAAGAAAGGCTGTATCACTGCAGAGTCAACACATCATTTGGGAAAGAAACTAATGTTCCGAGATAAAATTTTGAGGGGAATTAAGAGCAGTTATCTTCCTAATTAATAATTTGCCATTTCCTTTCAAAAATGGCAAGCGGGAACCTGCCTCGCCCCTTCCCCCTCCGACCAGCCCCTTCAGAGCAACTGTGAGAAAAATGTGATGGGAAAAAAGGTCAAGAAAAGCAGAGCAATGCTTTCGCATGCATTTCTCCCGAGTTATTCCTCCGCTCCCAACATTACCATGTAATTTCCTCTCCAAGGTATTCTTTATCGCTGGAGATTAAAGGCACATTTTGCGGCTGTTTGATTTGGCCCGCGCTCAGATAAACAAGTAAACTGCAGGAACGCAGAAGTCAACAATCAAAATCGGTTGGGTTGACGGCAACGAGATAAAAAGCAGCAGGTCAGGGTCTGGTTTGCTTCATTTTCTTACACATCCTCTTGCCTTGCTACAGACGGGGCTTGGGGAAGAGCTGTCGCTCTCTGCAAAAAGCCTACCTTCCTGAATGGAAAAGTTCCTTGTGAACAGCATTCAGGGCCAAGTCAGCGTTCAACAGCACCTCCTTTTCTAGCTTATTTGTCGCAGGAAAGAGGAAAGGAGGCGCCTTTCCCACCCAGAAGTGCAGGTGATGGCTGCTCTGCCTTCTTCGCTTGCTCTGAAGCCAAGGCACAGCCACACGCTCAGTGCCCTGCAAGGACAGAAACTGCAGCGGGTAAAGTCTGGGGGAGCCAGCACAGGGAATAGGTGATAACTTGCATTTCTGCACGGCCGCATACTTATTTAAGCGATCACAACTATTTTTTATTTAAAGCTGTGTGCTTTTAAAGGAAAGCCCCACTCCTGCATGCAGCAGGGGCTCCAGAGCAAGCCACGTCGCGCTGCACCGAGCTCAGCCTCAGCTCCTCACCGAGCCCTCAGCCCCAGCCCTGTGCCAGCTCAGCCTGCTGGGGCAGCCAGGAGCAGCAGCACTTCTGCACCGGGTAAATTCTCTCCCTTTCAGCCCAGAAGGCCTGAGGTGACGCAGGTTGCTTCAGCCCAGCAATTTACCACAAACCCAAGCCACTACGAGCTCAAAGCTCGGCAAATTTGATCAGCTCTAGAGAATTAAACTTCCTGCAGCTCCAAAGACGCATCGTGGCACGGGGCCCATTCCTGGAACAGTTTGCCAAAAGGTATCTTAGGGCCATTTCCTAAATTAACTCATTCATAGTTTTATTATTTCTCTTGCTATGCCTCCTTTCCCCCCCCCCCCCCTTTTTTTTTTTAAATTAAGCATTGGAGAAAGGGAGCTAGGAAACATCTTAATTTGAGGCCAAAAAGCAGTAAAAAATGAAGTTACTGTTGCAAGGAGAAGCTGAACCATGCATTTGTGATACACTGCGCTGCAGCCTTCCTGGTAGTTCCAGGGGAGGAAGACATCCAGTTCAGCAGAGCTGAGGAAACGTACAACATCGCTCATAAAAAGCGCAGATTCCAGCTGGGCACAAAAACGTCAAATTTGTACTTACCCTCGCAGCTTAACCGAGGGGTAGGAACGTGTGTGGAAAGGGAAGGGAGAGGAGCTTTTAACAGATGAGAAACAAAACTGTTTCAGGAGACTTTCCCCAGACAGAACGTTTGGCTGTCCTGGAACAACGTTCTCAGACCAGAGAACGCCGGTGTTTGAGAAGTTAAATTATTGTCTTGTAAAACTGCGCTGGGCAGAGCACTTCTGCGTTTCTGGAAAGTCCAGAGCTTTTTTTGAAAAAACAAAGCTTTGCTTTGAGGTTAGGAAGAGCCCTTGCTCTTCATCTTCCCCACAAATTGAGGGTAGATTATTCCAGATTTTTTCCCCAAAACCCAGCAGCACCACCCAGAGCGGTACCGACATACCTCAGCTGCCCCTGCCCCAACTCTCAACCAAGCGCGCACAACATTTTCCTTAATTCTCCGTGGTCTTATTCAAAGCCTGCTGCCTGGTGGAAGCGTAGCACAAGCAGAAGATGATTTTCTTCACGAAAGAAGAAAAACTTAACTAAGAATGAAGAACAAGAGATCTTGTATTTATCGTTGGGATATTTGCGTGGAAGGCCAAGCCACTACACAGCCCGGGCCCTGCGGTCTGCTGAGACCTGCAACCCACTGGGGGGATTTAGCGTCAAAATACATTCAAGGACACCACAAAGGAACTCCTTTGAGCAAATCCCCAGGGCCAGAGACCCAGGGACACCTGCCCTGCTGCTTTTCCACCTGGAGAGCAAGAGAAAGGAGGAGGAAGCACGACTGGCCAGAGGAGAGCCAGCTCACTCAAACACCGCTGCGATTCATGCAGCCATCCCCAGGGAGGGGAAGGAAGGCGAGTGCACAACTGCAGGCACCGCTGGAGAGCAAAGTGCTCGTGCTAAAGGACGAGAATCAAGGCAGAAAGCAATTAAGAGAAAAGGTAATTACAGGAGCACATGCACGTGTGTTAATCACTCCCTACGGAGCTCACAGGGCACCTTGTCTTGCTTTTGGTGACTTGCTTTCGGCACCTCCCTGAGCCCGTCCTGCTGGAAGCCCGGAGCCGCACAGCGCGCAGACCTCACCCGCGAGCAGCCGCTCCCCCCTACACCAGAACATGCATTAGTTTGGCAAAAGAACGCATTTAATTTCACAAGTTTTATTTTTTTAAAAAATCACTTCTTTTGAAACCAGAACATAATAAAGCGAACAAGAAACGCACGAGCAGCATGATGCTCATTTATTCCTTATACAGCCCAGAAGGAATGTAATTGAAAAGGCAAACTTTGGCAATCCATCACACGCTCTCTCAAACTTCAGGACTTTCAAAGAGGAAACTGAAAGGAGCAAGATGTTTAACGCTGGGGAATGCCTCCCACCACCAGCAGAGCTATCAGCCGCACGACGTTCGCCCTGAACGCACCACGTTCAGCTCCTCGCTGCTGCAGCTCCGCCGGCTCGGAGACTCGTGGGGGGAGCAGGGCCGGCTCGCTGTCACGAGCACATCCGTGAAACACTATTTATATCATCACCTCTAAAAAACGTACATAATCGCATGGAAAAGGTGATTTAATTGAAGTATTCGTGGAGTGCAGGAGACAGGCACTTAAAGCTGTAGGGTAAATCACATCTCTGCAGGACACGCACAGGAGTTAACACGAGCACTCACGTTCATCCTCTGCTGGGTAACACCGCAGGTTTGGGCTGAATATCTAAACAGACAGCTTGTTTCTGAACCTGATTTGTTGACGCAGCGATCCGACGGTGAGAAATAAACCTCTCACATCAGAGGCCTTCACCCAGACCAACGGTGGCCCTCCTGGGCGAGGGGCCCCGCGCTGGGAGCATCCCCAGCCAGGCTCCCCCGAGGAACAAACCGTCCCTCACGTCTGGCTGTGAGTTACCCGCGGTGCAGGAACAGGGCTTTTCCTTCGGATACCCTGAAGCACGCAGCAAGCCTGTTCACCACTTACAATTAAAATTAATAGGCAACCTTGCCCTCCCTTATCTGCGCAGCAGTCATTCCCCCGTGCACACCGCGCAGCGCTGCCAATCCTGCCCCGTGGGCCTCCCGAAGCACAGCCCAGCTCACGTTATCTGCGAGCACGCACGCCAAGCATTTTCAGAGGCAGATACACGCCTGTGTCTGCTCTCATTAAGCCATTTCCTGGGGTATCTGCTGAGTGCCTACAGCCTGCCCAACAGCTGTACCCCTCCCAACCCTCACGTTTTTCAGGACATATATATATAATATATTTTTAACCGGGGACACAGGGGACTAACAGTACCCAGCTTGCTGGGAAGCCTGGCACAACTGTCAGTCTTCTGCTGTTGGCTCCAGGGTAACACAACGCCACGTTACATTCACCTCTCCCACCAGGAAAATTAATTATTTAAGAAGAATTATTGACTTCTGCAGTAGCCTGCTAGAAAACGGGAAGAATCAGCCTCAGACCTATATCAAGCAAGACCTCTTATTCCTCCTGTGGTTTGCCAAGCGTCCCGTTCCCAGCTAGGCTGCCTGGGCTCCTGCAAGTCTCCGGCCCAACTGGCTCCACATCTACTCCCCCCCTTCTCTGCGGCTCCGCGGATCCACGGACACAGCTTCCCCCTCGCTTGTTTGCTGTGGGTGGTAACGTTGGACTACAAGTCACCTTCTGGGAAGAGAAAAGCGATTTCCAGCCTTCTCATCGCAAATGCTCCTGATGTTTTGGTTTCTTGTTTCGGGTTCGATATTATTTCCTCCCCCTCCTAGGGCTTAGGCACTTGTTTCTAATAAGGGCTGAATTTCTCGTGCAGCTAACCGAGACAGCTGGTGGGTAATTAAATATTACAATGCTGTGATAAACTTCCAAGCATGCACTGATATTTTCTTTTTTAAAAAGTTCAACGTGAACAAATTCTAAACAAAAGAAAAAAAAAAAATCAAAATCCCAAGCTAGGAACAAGTTGGGCTGAATTAAATTTAAGTCAACCTTGACTTAGCTGGTGACAACTCCTGCAGGGGACTGAACTTGGATGCCTCGTGAAACCAGTACAGTTGGAGCAGGGCTTGCAACCTAGCTCTAAAGTGGGCTGCCTTTCATCACCATCTGATTATTTTCTCTCCTTTCTCTTTGGCTTCCAGAAGCAGTACAGGGGACACCCTTCAGATAAGAGCTTATTTTTGTACCTTGAAAGAAAATAGCAAAGGCATTTTCTCCGCTTTAAGCGGCCTTAAAGACGCGATTTGAAGTGCTCTGGAAGCATTTATATAATTGAATTATAATTTGCTTCATTTGTGCTTGTGGTCTCTGTGCACTGTCCAGTGCACAAATCAGGCATTTTGTACAATTCAATTACAAATATACCCAGGAACCTTTTAATCTCGTATTAGGTTTCATAATTGATTCCGGCTGTCAGCATCAAGTCTCAGCATTCACCAAGTTCTCCCGAATCATGTGCAGAGTCCATCAGACGTTCACAGGCAAAAAAAAAGGTACAATTAACTGTAATGTATAGGGTAAGGCAGATTTTGGGGACCAGATCTCAATTACAGGAGCGGACATAGCCGTGTGCATGCAGGGTGGTGACATTTGGTGGCGTGGCAGCAATTTACACCCGTGACTCCTTCCCGACTGCTTTTAAGTTCTGGGTTTTCCTTGGAAAAAATAATGTATACACACTACTGAACTATAGGCAAAAAGTAGAGTGTAATCAGTCAGTGCCTGGAAACATCCTTTCGGACTAGAAAACAGGGCTTGTATTTTTAGAAACTGGAAGAAATCCACAGTAGTACATCTGTTAAACAAACCTCTCAGACTCTTTCCTAAAGTAATGGAAAATGTCATGGTCTCCTGATAGAGTAGTGGAGGCAACAAGCTCCTTTAAAAACTAAAACCAGGTGTTAGCACTTCGGGTTTCGGCAAGAACATCCCCAAGCACACCCGCTTACAGAGGCTTTGCATGGAGCTGCCGTTTCTGCTGTCCCTTGGTCGGCCCAGGCAGCACGGCAGAGCCCACTCCCCGCAGGAGCCCGCTCCCCTTTGAAGCTGTCACAGCACACCCCGAGTTGGAAGGGACCCGTGAGGATCATCGCTTCCAGCTCCTAGCTCTGCACAGGACCACCCAAAAATCAAACCCTAACGTCTGAGAGCATCGCCCAAACGCTTCTTCAACTGCGAGAGGCTCCGGGTCACAGCCCCTTCCCTGGGGAGCCCTCCCGAAGAGCCTTCTCTGGTGGCACCCAGCCCGACCCACCCCAGCACATCGCACACACCCTCGGCTGAGCCACTGGGGAGTCCAAAGTGAAGCCACAGCTCGAACACAGTGCGTGAGCAGCTGGGCACGGGAAAGGTATTTCAGAGCTCCTCAGGCTGGTGGATAAGATAGGCAGAAAACGAAGCAGGACTTATTCTATACTGAACGCTATTCTGTACTTACTCAGTGTAAGTCCTGCTTCGTTTGCCAGCTATCTTGCGTTAATCAAAGCGTTTTTATACATCTGAAGTTGCTTCAGCACCCACAAGCACTGCCAGCACTTCGGGTTACCTGACTTTTCCGTGGCATTTACTGATGTCTTGGCTCCACGGAAATCTCATCCTGAAATCCTGGTCTGATTTTTCTGTGCATGGTAAAGCAGCCTAGGTCCATACAGAAACACAGAACTAGCCCGGCAGTAGCAAAGCCTCACAGGACTATTTTCCTGTTCTTCAGGCAGGTATTAGATTGAGCAGAGCAGACCCAGCTCTGCTAGCAGTTACACGCACACAAACCCACACGTCTGGGAGGGGTCGCACTGGATTTACCCATCTCTACTCACAATGCCATGCTGAAAACCCCCGGCAGCCAGCAGCAAGCCCGGCCAGCTCCCTCACCAGGTCTGCGATGGGACACACACCGAGTTACGGGTCACCAGCCGTGTCCCATCCCATCTGCCAACGTGCCCCAGCCTCTCAGCACCAGCTACTGGCTCCTCACGAGCTGAGTACCTTGAGGGAACAAGCAAAGCTGCCTCACCTGACCTTTGCAGACGCACTTTCAGATAAAGTTTCCTAACATACAGCATCGGTTACCGTCACGCACTGCCCCACACCAGGTACTCAAGGCACGACTTCCTGGGGCAAGCAGGCAGAGACCGACACCGAGAACAACGGGCAGACACAGCAAAACCCATGGAGAACACAGATTGTATACAGCACTTGGGACCCACTTCAAAGCCCAAGTTTAGGAAAACAACTGGTACTTAGCTCCCATTTGCTTTGTTTTGATGGTTTATGCGTGCAGTTCCACGAAGCAGCGCTCATTTTTTCCTAAAGGCTCTTTTAAACATAAGCCAGGGGGAAGGAAACCTCCGAGCGGTTACCTGAAGTGAACCGCCGCGGTCACGGCTGGTATCGGGCAGTGCCTCCCCTGCCTGCTGCCGCGGGACCGGAGGGAAGAAAAAGCTTTCCACCTTCCACCCCACGTGCTGCGTGTTTAAAAAAGTTATCTATGTTTTCAACACATGATATTCATAATCAGACCACATCAAAAAGTCCTAAGTGCTCCTCCAGCCTGAACACACACAAACAATGCTTTTCACGAGAGAATTACAGCGCTGTGGCTTATCACAACACGAGGAACAGCAGCTCCGAGGGCCCGGAGAGCCGCAGCAGTTCATGATATGCAGGAAGGGGAAAAAGCCCCCCCAGGAGGGGCACAGCCAGACGTGTGCCTAACAAGAGACCTTGTTTTCTCCTGCTGGCATCCGAGGATGTCCGAAGGCGGATGAGAGGCCTTACAGTGCAGTTAAACGTCACCTCCTTCCACAGCAAGGCCCAGTAAAACAGCACCCCCGGAGCACTGTTGGAGTGCCACTGCCCAAAGGGGAGGCTGCAGATAGTGCCGCTGCTGCTACACCAGTTCATGCCGCTGTAATCCCCTCCTGGATCCAGTCTTCCTCATTTTGGGGATCTCATCCTGTGCGTTGACCTTACCAAGGCAGAACATGAGGACTTCTGTGCCCGTACACCTTGCTTAGAGCTGCACAAATGAGTTCACGTCACCAGTGCTTCAAGAACAGCTCCGTCACCACTCCGCTTCAGAAGCACGGATGAAGAGCAGCTACGTGAAGTCACACCTGTGGGCCCCGAGTCAGTTTCAGCTGCATATAAAGAAAAACATTATCCAGCTTCCAGCCCCCCAGGGTCTCTCTGAAGTCTGGAAGCCAAGTGAGGTCCTCCCCACAGGAAGGGAAAGCCCAGCTAACGACACATGAACCAGAAAAAGAATAAAAATCCATTTACGCCCCTCTTTGCCAAGCTGACACCATAGCATTAGGAGAAACAAAATCCTCCCCGGAGGATCTGGAATCCATAAATTTGTAAAAATTAAAGCGCCGTTCTCATACTGAAACTTAACCAGCCCTGAGTTTTTAATATTTATGAAATTTTGCAGCCCTTAGAACTCGCTAAGCAAGCACTGGGGTAACGTTAGATGTTTGGGCAGTGGAATGCAGCAGGGAACCGCTACGTTTAAAAGTCAGAGGAAGCGCCAAGCACCAGGCACGGCTCAGCACAACGCTTTTACCCCAGCAGCACCTCCCCGGGGAGGAAGCTGCCCCTGCAGCCAGCTTCTCCCGAGCTGTCCGTGGGCAACAGGCAGCTGCACCCCGGAGCCGGGGATGCCCCAGAGCCACAGGCAAGAACGAGAGGCACGGAAGACACCAACACCTTGGACCTTCATTAAGTCTCTTTTAGATGTATGTGTAATTAAACCACAGACCTGCAGGACCCAGGCCGCTCACAGACAGCGGGAAACCCACTTTAATAGCAAGGAAAGAAAAGATAAACCCCCATGGACACGGCAACAACTGGCAGAGAACAGTCCCAACGCGACCGCAACGTCTGCCTTCGTTTCTGACTGGCTCAAGGGTGATGACAACTGCGGGACCTTTTTCAATTATCATTTTAGATCACTCAGAAAATCTATGTGCTGATGGAGAGACAGACACAGCGGGTTTCCCTACACCAGGGGATCATTAATAAAGACTTTACAGGCATAAGTCTTCGGGTCAAGACATAAAACATGTCATAGCGGGGTGCTTAATAACCAAACGTGGCGCAGAGCCTTGTACGCGAGCTGCCTACAGCTACAGAGAAAGAGAAAGCAGGCTCCAAGCGCTCATCTTGTAGCATCAAGCACCCAGCACCAGGAAGTACACAGGTCTGCAAAGTTCAACCCCAGTTCCTGAGAAACGCCCCCAGTTCAGCACAGCCGCTGCATTTCCCCACAGCACCGAAGCCGAGGGCTCTGTCCTAGCTCCCGGTGGCCGTTTCATAATGCTGCAATTTTCACCTTTGAGCCTTTAAAAAGGGATGCCTGTTTATTTCATCCCTTCCTGAGAAAGCTCTGCTCTAAGAAATGCAAACTGCTGGAAAACGCCTGCATCCATTTTAAACTATGTGAAGTGGATCTTATGTCATGAGGCAGGAGCTCATTAAGTCACCCCGATTAGACATGGAGGTCACATTGCTGTGATCAAAGAAAAATGTGATTTGAGAAATACCTTTCTACAAGCTGTAAATATTTGTAAGCAATGAAGGATTTTGTGCATCTCCCACCGAGTTCTATGTTTCACATTCAGAATAGGAAAACTTGATTCACAGCTCACGGCTTCCAGCAGCAGGGACAGAGAGGGACCAAACTGGAACACCAGGACTCACCGCATTTTCCACTTGCCCCACGTGTGACATCACTTTCCAGACATCAGGCTAAAACCGAGCTTTTAGAAAAGGATTTTGGTATCACAAGCACAATGTGTGCTGAGGGAAAAGGCGATGCCATGCAGCTGGCAGCGGAGGGGCACCGAGTGCTGCAGTGCACAGCTTCCAAACGAGAGCCAGATGGGTTCCTCCTGGTGCTATTCACCCAGCTCCAGGGGAAGGGCCAGATTCTTCTCAGTACCCTTGAGCTCGTTGCTCAGACAGTTACACTGAGCTGAACCATACAGAGCTGGGCAGCCAAAAGCGAGGCATCCGTGTGCATCCAGGCGATTTCATTACCACCTCTTGCAGTTGATGTTGAAAACAAGTTCACGTCAACAACTTTCCCTTAACCTGTTTGTGCAGTACAACAAGAGTCAGGAAGAGTTACCTTCATTACATTTTTAAACCCTGTTGCAGTAACAGAGGGATTACAACCCCCCGCTCCCTGCCTGCGGTGTGCATACAACCGTCCCCAGCTGAGCTCCCGGGGTGCTACAGGTACCAGCACCACGCTTGCAAGACTGACACAGGAGGAGGAAGAAACAACGCACACCTTGTCTCTCCGCAGAGCACACCCACACTCCGCATACAGATTCCGAAGCCTGAAGATGGTTCATTTCACTGTTCCAAAGCCTTCAGCGTGACCAAGTGTCAGTTTCTCGGTCAGTTCAGAGAGACCCTTCCGGCAGCTGGGCTCTGAGCACACCACCGTGTGTCAGTACACAGCAGCCCAGCCTGCCAAGCTAACGCCTGGAGGTTTACAAGGGACTTCACAGCATTTCCTTTGGTTCTCCCCTCTCCAGGTGGGCATTGCCACGCAAGTGCCCCCGGTGCACGGCGGGGCTGTCCCCGTGCTCCCCAGCCGTGCACGGCCGATGGCCCCGCACCGCACACCGCTCCCACATCACCACGCCGAACAGCCGAGGAAAAACGCATCTGGCAAGCTTCTCCCTGAAAAGACATCGTGCACAGGCACGGGTCTCAGCAAATTGGAACCAGTTGGTATCTTATTGTGAGCGTGCGCAGTGTTCACCATGAAAGTGGGTCACTCCAGAGGAAACGGTCCTCTGGGGATTTCATACATGTTTGACAGCTGATCCAGATATTTTCCCGAGAGAAAAATATACCCATTGGGAAACATCTCCCCTGGTAAGGTTCCTAAAAGCTTTCTGTACACCAGGAGGGATAGGGATGGAAGAAAAAGGTTCAACAAGTGGGGATTTAAGCCAAATCTTTATATTATTCTAGAGAGCTTACTAAGAAGCTGCAGATAAGTTCTGCAAGCAAGTCAGAACAAAGTCTAGCAACCAATTAAGAAAAGTCATGCTGAAATCTGAAGCTTCCATTTCTTCAGTGTGAGACAGAGCTCCGTGGGTGACAGGAAAGTCACTGCAGCCTGCCAGCAGCTCCGCTGCCCAAGCACAGCGTATCAGAGACCCCAGCACAGCGCCTGCTGCCAGCAAGCCAGGCCCCTGCAGGGCTGTCCTGCCCCAGGCCCTAGGACACGAGGTATTCCTGCACCAGGTGGGAGCAGTTGGAGATGCCTGTTCTCCCATTAGCCACGTTCAAACACGTTCCTGCAAAGCGGTTTAACCCAACTTGAGCATCGCAGCCCTGTATTTCTGCTGTAGATGATCACGATAGCGGATTCCAGACCAGCCAAATTGGCATCATTTGTCAGGAACAAAAAGAATTAAAGAATAACCACATAAATCAGAGTCAAATACTTGTGACAAAGAACAGATTTTTACATTTTAACCTAAACAGATTTCATCTTTCCATTCACATGGACGCCTGCTAATTGGGCTGCCCGAGACGACCTATAAAACTTAATTAGCAGACAACCAGCTACATGAAGTAATGCGTTAGAAACAAGTCTTCCTATTTTCTAGCCTACAGTTCCTGAAATGAACCACAAAGATAACCTCTGGTCATTTTTTTTTTTCCTCCAGTCAGTCTGTGAAAACTGAAGTTGATTCTGTACCATGTTAGTTTTTTCCACGTATAACTCAATTAGCATGGAAACCTGTATGAAAACCACATCCTGATGTTTGCTGGCTGCAAGAGCGTAAAATCGCTTATGGAAATCCCAGGCTGCCTTGGCCAGCGGAGCTGTCTGTCAGTCACTTCACAAGCACATGGCATTCTGGCACAAGGCAGGTTAGGGCTTTTAAAGACATCTGATTTACCTCCGGGGTACGCCACAGAGTCAGCCTAGCATGAAAACACATACCCTCCTCACACAGGTCATGCAAAAGAAACATCTGCTGGTGATTCAATCCCCAAACTCCTGACTAATCACGACAAACAGTTACTTAAACAATCTGCTCTCCAGTACAGATTACTCAAAAGGAGTAGTTCCTTCTCATGCAGAAGACCCTCGTTATTCATCTCTTGCCTGCAGGTACAGAGGGGGCAAAAGGACTCCACCGGGAGTCAGATCACTGCCCTCAGCCACGAGGACGCCCCGCAGGTAAGAGCATCGCCTGGCTCTTGAGAACTTCCAGCTCAGAAGGCAGAAGTTCAAGGCACAGATGAGCGCAACACCGACAGCTTTTTCCTCTGTACTTTTTCAAGCCCCTTTTTCCACCCCTCAAAGCAGAACACAGCTCTTTGCCTTTCACCCAAGGTTCCTTCGGGGCTGAAGCTGGGCTCGCTGGTGCCAGGTGTGAGCATTGGCAGGTCAGTTCGGGGCCTGGCAGAGGTCAGCCTTCACCAGCATTCATGCTCCTGAACAACCTGTGCCCACCTGGCACTGACCCACAGCACCCACAGCAGCCCCAGCAGCTCCCTGCCAAGGGTCCAAGCAGAGCTCAGAGGCTCACAGCCAAAAACCTGGTGTGTATGTGAGTAACTGGGCAAGGCCGTGGTGCTGAGCTCCGTCCCCTCGGATCGAGGGGACCGGCACCACAGACCCCAGGGGCTCTGGGGCCGTGCACCACGAGGAGGAAACTCCGAGCCAGGAGGTAAATCAGGTGAACGCCTGAGCAATGAGAAGGGAAGAGGAGGAAAACCAGCAGGTATCGATTCTCCCATGGCACGGGACGCTAAGTTGTTTTCCCAGAGGATGCAAATGATAAGCAAGGGAAAAAAGCTGGCCTTCTGTGAGATACCTTCAGGGATGGATCACACCACTTACAGGGAGGCTGCGTAAGGCTGGGTAAGTCACCCTGCAGGTCTGCAGCTACTGACCTTTGAGGGAAGGAAAAAGGAAGGAAGGCTTGCTGCAGGGAGACCTTCCCAGCAATCCCAGGCACCTTCACGCATCTAAAATGAATTCAGCTGCAGAGCAGGTGGAGATGTGGGATCACTAACATGATTGCAGGAGTGAGGTGTTAATTTCCTGACAGTGGTTCTGGCTGTGTTATGTCAGTTTTCAATCTTATGTGGAAATCCTAAGCAACATCAGACATTGCCCCCATTTGCAGGGGTATCCTGGGACAGACCGTTCCCTCTTGCAGCCCCAATACCACCACTCCTTCCCACAGTGCGTGCAGAAATTCAGGACCTCAGGACCATGTTTTGTCCCGAGGGGTAAAGGATGCTGTCAGCCATCTCAGAGGTCATCGGCTTCCCTCTTACTGCCACGCTTCCTACAGAAACAGGGCGCTGGGGCAAGGAGAGGAGCGTTGATGCCAACAGCGGTGTTTTCAGGCTGAAACTATTCAAGCCATTTAGTTTTCCAAACAACCCCAAACTTTTTTCCAAGTGATTTTCCTCATGGTTAAGCAACAGACACACATGCACTAATTAAAGCATTCACTCACTCAGAGGTCAGAATTGGAAGGCCTTTTGGTGCTCAGAGGAAAAAGAAAATGGAAACCATCCTAAGCAGAGAAAATTATTCACTCGCTGGGTTTCTCACTACCTATTGCTTCTTGGGGATAACTTCTTTAAATTAATTTAGCCTTAAAAGCCTCAGTGCATTTCTGCAGCAGTCCTTGTAACCAGCCAGACTGCTGCCTCGGGGTTTCAGGACGTGGCACTCACACAGACCCTACCGCAGCACGCTGCTGGCAGCCCGTCCTGCTGCGCCCTCGCAGAGCCCAGCACGGGGACAGCCTGCTGTTACCGAGATATTCAGGGACATTCGATACACCCAAATTGGAAAAAATTAGAAAGAGCAGCTCTACAGGTATTTCATACTCCACCTGATGGAATCCTGCCCGGTGAGGCACGCCAGCATTATACACAGACCTCTCCTACCTAAGGGGCAGTGAGAAGGCTCAGAGGCAGCAGCGAGGTCAGCCCAGGCCGCGCAATGCCCTGACGCGAGGCACTCACAGCACAAATGCTCCTGGTGTAAACAGGCATCAGGGTGAAAACTCAGTCTGCCACAACCCTTTATGGCTAAACACTCAATAAACAATCAGGTTTTAAAATTTTAGGTATGTGAAAACGCATTAATGTGCCTGCCTGAAGGATTCCAGCGACAGCCGTGAACACTGTGGACATGATAAAGTCAATCAGGTCAGTAAACAACCAAGGCATTGATATATTCCCTCAGGAAGCGTTCAGTGGCACGTTATCAGGTTCGGAGTCATACATCCTAAATTAACAGTTTTGGATGCAAAGATTCATACAGCTACCTGCAACTCCCCTGCAGCAAACCCGATGCTTTTGGGACAGTTGGTCTTAATCACGACTGAGGAGCGGAGGCAGCCCAGAGCCGGCCCTGAGCACAGGCTGCGATACCATAAGCTGAATTTTACAGACACGTTTGCTTAAATTGTTATTTCCAGGCCCTGCTCCGGTGGGAAGCTTGCCTTTGGCTTCCCATAGCAAGCAGCCACCTGTGGTATGAGGCCGGGCACCCCCGCTCCAGGGAAACAAAATCTGTGTGACCAGAGCCAAAGTACACACCCCTCGAGCCCCAAGTCAGTGCCAAGGTAGACTTTTGTCTCTCCAACCCCCAGAATGGAATTTTATTGGGTCTGGACTACCTGCGTGAAATCCAGCCACCATCGCGTCAGGAAGCGGAATTTAATCCTCCCTTCCCAGCACGTGGAAGAGTTGATGTTTTCCTTGGCAGTTCGGTCTGTTTCAAATACACACATTAGGAAAACCACAGCTGGAGAGAGGAGAAAAGGTGCGTCTTCAGAGCAGACCCCATCTGGCGTACGTAGCAAGCACGAAGCTCATTTCAGCAATGCAAAAACCCAGGCACCCTTCCAGCTTTCAAGAAACTGAAGGCTCAATACAACAAATTTTAGATGTCACCCAGGAAGCATTTAGTGGTGATGCACAAACGGCCTTGGAAGTTCAGCCCCGGCCACAAACACTCTCCATGCTGCCAACACACGGGTGCCCTAGCGCAGTCCCCACCACACGCTGGCGTCCCGTGGCTTTCATATTCCAAAATCCTGGCTTACCAAAGGCTGAGTAGCCAAATTGCTCCTAACTGCATTGCTGAGCAGGAAGAAAGCAGCATGCATCTCCCCAGCTGCAGGCAGCCCTGAGTTCAGTCCTACCTCCTTCCAGCAGCTCGCCTCACTGGGGCTGCTTCCCAGGGACGCTCGTGTCTCCCTGCAGCCACACGCTCCAGCATGGTGAAGAGGGCAAGGAATTGTGGCCATGGGTGGAAAAGCATCAGAGCTGCTGGGGAAAATGCTGCTTACATGAAAAAAACAAATCCATGCATGTCATGCAGACAGATATTAGGCTACACGTGTTTCACAGCAAGGAGGCTCCGTGCACGCAGCCAGAGCCCGATGCCACCAAGCGCTGCCCGAGCCTTTCTTGGTCCTTGCTCAGGGCATACATTAAAAAATGTCACGAGCAAAAAGATTTGCACTCCTTGGGTTAGACACTGGCTGCTAAAACACAAGTTTGTCTGAGTTCAGGGCATGGAAAGTTTCTGAATTTAAAAGGACTTAATCTGTTTAACACAGCCTGTATTAATTAGGGTTTATTGCAGAACTGTATTCTGTGCTACAAAAACACCACCACATATTTATCAAATTTTAACCATGATTACTGTGTTTTATTGTTTCATAAACTTTGAAAATGTCATGTCATGATCTATTTCATCTCCGACTTTCCTTTCCATCTAGAAACCATTACATATGCTCCGAGGAGAAGCCGACCCAGCTGCACATGGATGTACTATGGGATTCTGTTTGCAATGAAAGCGATCTGCAAGCGATTCTCATGGAGAGCCATCTTCACAGGCATCCTGTGAAGCCAGAGCTAAATAGCAAACAGGGTTTGCAGAAACACACACGTTTCCCTGCAGGCAAGAGAAAAAGGGTGTGGGGGAAACAATTAGTACGCTAACAGTGATTCTGAGCTAATGGGAACCTGAGATGTCAGCACAGTGCCAGGGACGAGCACAGCACCAGGGACGTCTCGCTGCGATGTCAGGCACCAGAGCTCTCTAGGAGAGCCTCTGCAGAACTGATGCCCAGCCGTACAGACAGGAAACCCACCACCACCACTCCTCCTGGTCAGTATTTAATGGCACCGAAGGAAAGCTGCGTGGCCTGCGGCAGACAAGCTGAGCAGCACTGCTGGAGCTGCCATCTCCCGCGCTCCATGTGCCCACAGAGGGGACACGATGAACTGCCACGTGCCAGAACCACGGCGCCAACCACCGTGGGCAGCTTGGCCGTACCACTGGGGGTTTGCAAGCTAGTGGCTAATCCCCTTGCTCTCTCCACCCCTACAGCAGCGCTGAACTCCCAGCAACGCTTCTCTGCTCCAGCCCTCAAGCCCTCCTGAGCTCCAGATGCCCTCACTGACAGCAGTGGCTGTGCCTACAGACCAGTTCTCCTTCCCGCTTCATTCCAGCCCCATGTTCCACATGGGGATTTCATTTACAGCCCCTCTGTTGCCACCCATCCATCTTTGCATTCAGTGCCTTCATCAGTTCACATTCTGTAGGATACTGGGAAGGTGCATGCTTGGGGTTTAAACCCCATTCGGGTGTTCTGGATTTACCAGCCCAATTACAAGGGCTTGCTACGTTCTGCCTTCCCTTGATGGCTTTCCAGTCTCCGTCGGAACAAGGGAGATATTCAGACGACAAAGGCTCTGTCTGATACCGCCTGCAATCCCCCCGAAGCTACTGACCTGGTCTGACACCACATTGGAGGCATTGTGCTCCAAGCGATCTGGGTGCAAAAGCCTTGCTTTGGTTAGCCCGATATTGGCATCCCGCTGAGCAGGAGGGATGACCATCCCCACACTTCTTTAATTGTAATTGATACTCTATTAACACTCCAGCTGGGAATTGTGGCAGGCTCCGAAGAAGGGAATTCTTTCCATCCTGCCACCCGGGCGCTGTGGCTGCACACTGGAGCTGCAGAGCAGCAGGGCCGAGCCCACACCGTGCCAGTAGAGAAAGGAAGGGACAGAGCAGCTCCCCTCCGTCCCTACGACCCTCACCAAGTTACCGAAAACTGTGAAAAATAAGAAAACGTGTGGCCCAGCACAATGCAAGCGGAGGCTCCTCAGGGAGCCACTAAGGCTGTGACACCAAAAGCGTGCAGCAAGCTGCTCAGGACGATCCATGAATTCTATTCAAACTCCGCTTTCATCCTCCAGAGCAGCGGGCTCTACAAGGACACACACACAGAGCCAGGACGCTGCTCTGGGGGAGGGAACACCTCGCCAGGCACGCTCCCGACACGTGGGAGCTCAGGGCTGGGATGCCTCCCCCCGAGGAGCTCGCCTGTTAGAGCAAACAGGCTCAAAAAAAAAATTAAAGTTGCATAATTGATTTGACATGCATTCTCTAGATTTTATGCATCTTCCCTGGCACCAGAGTGGATACAAAAGGAATTTAGCCCAGTACGATCACCAAACAGATGGAGACGCCTGTCCCCTGCAAGCAGGTACCTGGAATAAGACTCCAAGCAGTTATAAAGCCATACCATTCAGTCTCAAACACCAGTGACCAGGTGTCTGCCTCTGGCCATGAAAAGCCAAAACGTCCAAAGCTTCCCCCTGCTTACCCAAATACACCATTTACCTTCAGCAGAAAGTGCCCCCACCACATCTCCTCTCTATCGCAAAGACTTGCGACACTTATCCTGCTTCTTATAAGTCCTGGAGAGCTCGATATTAGCTGATAAACTCTGAAACAATAGGATTTACAAGTGCAAGAAACAATTCCCCACCCCACCCCCTTTTTAAACTTCTCTATTTGGAACAGTTTACTGGGATTTCTGCCAGGGTCTGGTGGAAAGTTTTTACATCTGGGCTGTACAATTAAAGTGTCAAAGCCAGAGATTATTCCGTGTATTAAGAGGAAATCTAAAGGAAAGCCACACATTTTTAAGAGTCATAATCTTCACTGAATTATGCCAAGACTATCTCCTCACTCAGCGTGAGCCAGTACTTCATAATTACCAGGACCCGGCCAGTTTGAAACTCTTCAGTGCTTCGCCCCCTTCCCACCCCAAATTCCTCCCTCCTTCCCCAGCCACCCTGCTCGCAGCCATGCCTCGAGCACCCCTCGGCCTGACAGGCACCAGCACCAACTCTGCTACAAGCACAGCATTAACAATTAAGACTCAGAGGTGATTTTGTGCCAACTGTCTGGGTGGGGAGGGTCTGACAGATGGCTGAACACACCTGTGTCACGCAGCGTGCTTCAGTCACTGAGGCTGTTGCTTGGAGTCACAACAACAATTTTAGAGCCAAGCTGTGGCCGCACAAAAGAAGTAAGGTTGCCCTGTACAGAAGGTTCCTACTCAACTTTTGCAGATTTGCAGCAGGGTGCTCACAGCAGACTAACAGCATCAAAATCGTGCACTCAGTGAATTCTCACGCCGTCGGGACCCCAGCGGGTTCCCAGTTTCCACCAGCTCTTCTGCTCTGGTGTGAGCTGCAGAAGAGGAGCGGGGCTGGGGTGCCAGGACCAGCGCTGCCTCTGGCTTCGCTCACACAACCTGGGGACCCGAGAGCTCTGAAGGACCCACAAGGCAAGGGCCGGCTGGGCTCCTACAGGACAGCTGCTCGTTTTTGCTGCCTGTTCACATGTAGTGGGGTTTAGGGGACCGATGAATTCACGCTTAATACAACTTTCCTTTGGTCAGTGTTTGAAATAACCCCAGATTTTCCAACAGGAGTTGTACACAATAATTCTGAAAAATGGATGACACCACCCCCTCATGAGGCTTCTCTGAGGAAATAAATGTGTTGTGCTTTGGTAGAAGTCCCCCCGTAAAGCAGGAGTGGTCAGAGGGCAGTGCTGTCTGCATCCCCACACGGATCACCACGCAGACATCCAGCGGCGCTGTCCAGGCCCCCCAGGGGAGCAGCCTGCACCCCTCTGCTTCCTAGAGGCCCCAACCTGCCTTGTCCCCCTGTGA